>NC_037349.1:40645000-40948030 GCF_002263795.3 Bos taurus | reverse complement strand
TGGGACAGGCGGTAAACTTGGGAGAATTCACAGGAAAGAAAACGGTGAGTGAAGGCGGGGTCCCTTAGGATATAGTTATGGTGTAAACAAAGCCTCAGGAGGAAAGATGCTGGACGGACGTTCGGGGCGAGGTCAAACAGTGAGTGGGCTGGTTGGTCTGACTGGCTGAGGCGTAGCAATGGGAGTAGTACCAGGAAGGCTTGAGAAGACTAGAGGGTGACTGAAGAGAGCCTCGGATGCCAACTCAAGGAGCTTCTGGGACATTGTCCAAGTTACAGCTTTTAACTTCTTTTTGAGAAACAAATCAGCTCACTCTGCATGCAATTTCAGTGTATTTAAATGCCCACTTAAGCGTGGACAACATGCGCCACCTAACAACCCCTGATCTTTTCAGTCAAGGAGTAACATTTATTAAATACTATAGTAACCTGGCAGCAATGGTGCCCAAACTCAAGGCGGCCTGGCAATGGGAGCACAGAGAGCATTTGGCAAGGAAGGAGAAAGGCTAAGGCGCAACAGACAGTTGTTAAGCACACAGGCACCCAAGTGCTGGGCTGTGTTCACATTCTGACACTACCAACTCTAAGTCCCACAGTCTTCTACAGGTCATTTAATATCTCTGAGCCTCAGTTTTTTCATCTCCAATGGAGGAAATAGTACCTACATAAGAGGACTGTTATGAGAATTAAGTGAGGTGATATACTTTATGTTGTAGCTGTTCAGTCACTAAGTCATATCAGCTTTTTGGGACCCCATGGACTGCAGCATGCCAGGCTCCCCTGTCCTTCACTCTCTCCCAAAGTTTGTTCAAACTCATGTCCATTGAGTCAGTGATGCTATCCAACCAACTCATCTTCTGTCACTCCCTTCTCCTCCTGCCCTCAATCTTTCCCAGTATCAGGGTCTTTTCCAATGAGTCAGTTCTTCGCATCAGGTGGCCAAAGTATTGGAGCTTCAGCTTCAGCATCAGTTCTTCCAATGAGTATTTAGGACTGATTTGCTTTAGGATTGACTGGTTTGATCTTGCTGTCCAAGGGACTCTCAAGAGTCTTCTCAGGCAACACAATTCAAAAGCCTCAATTCTTTGGTGCTCCCTTTATGCATACACTTTACAGATACATAGAATAGTTCCCAACACAAAGAGCTCAAAAAAATATTAGCTGTGCTGCTGCTTTCAACATCATCCCCACCACTACCACTTAAGAAATGGCACTGAGTCCTGAAAGATGGTGTCTGAACTTTCGTCTATGATCTTGGACATAGAAATGTAAGTAAACAAATGAGCTGATTCATGTCAATGTATGGCAAAACCACAACAATATTGTAAAGTAATTAGCCTCCAACTAAAATAAATAAATTCTTTAAAAAAAAAAAAAACAAATGACAAACAGGTTGTGAGGTAAGAATATATACAGGACTCAGTTATCTTAGAAATGTGGGGGAAAGAGGTATTCAGAAGTATTCAAAGATCGCTGCATGAACCTACAGCTGGGTGATACAATAAGACAGGATAGAAAAGGTCAGAAAAGATGATCATCTTTGAAGAAGTCATATTTAAGGTGACAGCAGAATGATGGAGTGCAACTATTCAGAAAGCAGTTGAAAAGGCAGAAATAGAATCCAGTGGAAAGAACTCAGACAAGAGGCAGATGTAACAGCTAGTGATGTTCGGTGAGATTAATTTCCACAAGATAAAGAGATAAGGAGCCACATCATCACGTCCATCATTACTAGGTAATTTTCACCGTGAGCTTCCCTGGTAGCTCAGTGGTAAAGAATCTGCCTGCCAATGCAGGAGATATGGCCTAGGCCAGGAAGATCCCCTGGAGAAGGGCACGGCAACCCACTCCAGTATTCTTGCCTGGAGAAGCCCATGGACAGAGGCGCCTGGTGGGCTACAGCCCATGAGGTTGCAGAGTCGGATACAACTCACAAGGAAACAACATTCACTATATGCGCCAACGGCCCTAAGCATTTCACATGGTCTGTCTCGTTCAGCCCTCAGCATAACTGCCTCCCCATCTTATAGATGAAGATGCTGAGGAGGAGAGAGGTTAGGTGCCAGCTTCTAGGCAGTACAGATGAAAACTAAAATCCAGAGCCCTGACTCTTTTCTACATGTCTTCCCATAAAGGGAAAGAGAAACCCTACATGAGTTTATAGGCAAAGAGAAAGATATATGATGTCAAGAGGTGAAAGTGACTGAGTAATGCCTCGGAGAAAGAAGGCAGGTCATGAGTTTACGAGCAGTGAGCAAGCCATCACAAGGCTCACCTGTGCTCTGAACACAGAGAAAAACGTGAAAAGAAGAGGAGGAGGAGGAGGAGGAGGGAGGGTCAGGGGGCTAAAAGGCTGACAGGTAGACTTGGTAAGTTGAACTCTAGTTACAAAAGCAGCTCATCCCAAGACCAAGTGCCAGTCTCCATTAGAACGTAGAACAAGCGGCAGGATTTCATTTGCCCAGTTTCACACACACACAAAAGAAGTGGGTACCTGAATTCTGAATTCACATTCATTTACAATAGAATTTGGGAATTACCTGTTGTCCTTTTCACCAGCTTGGACAGAGGTATCATATTTTGCTTGGAAGGTTGTCAATGTTTAGAATTTATCCTTATAAAGACACTGGGCTCAGAGACACATGTCCTGTGGTAGCAAATAATACCAAGTCCACAATCACCACAACTAACACACCACTCAGCAACCACAACCACAAACCATACACAGCACCATACCGTAGCCACAGCAACAACTAACACAGAACAGCTAACACAGAGCTTACAACCCATCAGGCACCTCACTAATTGGGGCCAATACCCCATTTCATTTAATTTCACAGCTACCCCCTTGTGGCTAGTCCCATGGTAGGCCACATTTACAGATAATGACCTAAGGCTTAGTACACAATTAACATACTCAGTAAGTGGCCAAGACAAGTCAGTCTTTGAAACCAGTCCTATCTCCCTCTGCTACTCATCGTGTGACCTTCTTTTTGATATCTGGCTAAGTCCCTTGGAACTTGAAACATCTATTTATTCCATCAGAAATTTAAGAACTTATTTGTTCTGACAGCCACTACAGCATTATATAAAGTTCATGGTCGCCGTACATGCTCTCTGTCACTCACAGATAGGCATCTAGAGAAAGTGGCTATGTGGTGTGGGAAAAGAGAAAGCCGTCTTGCTCTCTGGCAAAGTTTGTAAAGAAGTGACAAAAAGAAAGAAAAAAATGTAACGAAGATTCTTCCTATGCTTTGAAAGAAGACAGTGCTTGGGGGAAAAAGAAAATACCACTTTTGTGCAGAATGGAATGATTGTAATTGCCAAGGACATTTTTGATTAGGAAATAAACACAAGATTAAATTATAGGTACTGAGTGAACGGAGGCAGACACAAAAGGTTACATATTGTATGCTTCCTTCTATGTGAAATATCCAGAATAGATGAATTCACAGAACCAGAGTACAGATCAGCGGTTACCAAGGGCTGGGTGGGGAGGAGGGTGGGGAGGAACTGTCCACTGGGTCAGGGGTTCTAGTCTGGAATGATGGAAATGTGCTGAAACTGGATGGAGACACTGATGGCAACAACACCTTGAAAGTACTAAACCCAACTCCAAAATGGTTAGTTTTCTATGAATTTCATTTCATTAAATTATGTTTAAAATGGGAAATGATTAAATTCTAGGATGTAGACTAATACAGGGGTCTTCCAGATTTTTTCCAGAACATTTTAAAAAATTACTATGAAAGATGAAGACCTTTTCTCTCTCATGTTTGAGCTCAATTTCAGGGTAAGTCAGGAAGCACTGTTTCCCTCCCTCCCTCTTTACCCCTCCCCAACAAAATCACATATACAAAAGGTACCATGGCGACAGTGAAACTTTTCTATGGGTTAAGCCAAAGCTACAATATAAGAATATAGGAAATGAATCACATGATTAAACCAACTCTGTACTTGGTGGCTCAGACGGTAAAACGTCTACAATGTGGGAGACCTGGGTTCGATCCCTGGGTCGGGAAGTTCCCTGGAAAAGGAAATGGCAACCCACTCCAGTACTCTTGCCTAGAAAATCCCATAAACGGAGGAGCCTGGTATCCATGGGGTCGCAAAGACTCGGACATGACTGAGCGACTTCACTTCACTTCCACTTTACTGTGAAGATGGTACCCACTCCACTCCAAGAGTTCAAAGAGTAACTTCAACTGCAGGAAAGAAAGACTCCTTGAAAAACAATTTAGAGGAAGAGTTTAGTTTGTGATCTGTTTAAGTTCAGGTCTGACCAGCAGACACTGGGTCAGAGTTTAATACTCAAGAGGTGTATTGCAGGACAGAGAGGAAGAGGAGCCAGCAGGGACGGCAACTTCCAGATCATGAAGCAGGTCTGACTACTGTGAAGGAGGGGCAAAACGTAGTAGGTTTGGGAGAGAGGAGTCTCAAGCTCCTGAGTAATTTGAGAAAGGTTTGGCATGGCCCAGAAGAAGTTCTCGAGATAGTCATCCAAAGGAAGATGCTCATTTATCACAATTATAGGTGTGTTCTACTAGCTCACCAGGGTTCATTTAACAGCAGCAACTGGGTTTTTGAATCAATTTTGCTCCATAGATCTAAGCGGCACATTTTTGTAGAACTATATTTGCATATTTTCAAAGTCACTGTATGTATAGATTTGCCAGTGAGTGAGCTCTCTACGTCCTGCAGCAGTAAGAGACAGAAGGGTGTGACTAACTGAAAAGTGAAATTGATACCCAGTTTTATTTTAAGGAAAAGTTTCTGCAAGTTATCTCCTCTAAACCTGTGAGGTATACTGCTGAGTTGGGAGGGGAAAGAATACACACAGCAATGAAAGTATAATTGTCCACCTCCTAAGCAAAATTTCAGGCAGTGAAGAAGCTAACCAAATGAGCAAGTGAAAACCAAGGGTGTAAACCACAAACGACAAGTCAGATCCTGCACATCAAGTGTGGCAGTTAATTAGCATTAATTGCAAGTTTTACAAAGATATATGGATTTTTTTTTTTTTTTGGTCCATATAACCATATGTGGAACAGGGTCACTCACATGAAGTGTTAGCACTCCCCTATCCCAAATGAGTAATAAACCTGTTCTATTAGAGCAATATGAACATTTTATAATGTATCTGTCAGTTCTGTACTTACAATTTTTGTCTGAAATCTAGAGAGATACTTATGATATGTTAGAAAACTATTAAGCTTACCATGACCTAATAAATCAAATTACATGGGAGGAGTAAGATACCTGGAATCGGTCTATGTCATTTCACAGGAACCAAATTAAAGTATTATTTGCATAGTATATAGGCAGAAACAAAGTCTATGTTCAGGGAAAAAATCTGGATGTGTAACAAGAAAAGGCTTTAAATTTTAATACAAATAATAAAAGCATTTAAATATGCACAAATAAGTACATCCCTATATAATTTTAAAAATAAGATGGTTTAGAAGAGGAAAGTAAATACTGGGTTGGCCAAAAAGTTTGTTCAAGTTTTCTGTAACATTTATGGAAAACCTGAATGAACACTTTTGCCAACCCGATACTCTGCTTAACATGGAGTATTTTGAAAGCTAATGCTCATACATCTATTTGAGGTTGGATAATCAGTCCCTCTTCACTTTCTGTCACCTTTCCAGTCTTTGTAGGAATAATTTGCTAAACAGGAACTAAATAAACCACGTTAAAGTCATCTTAAAGTGTTTCATTTATATCCTAAGAAACAAAACATTTTGAATTGTTACAGTACCTTAAATTTAAGGGCTATTGAGGAAAGATCTCTGTGGAGTTTTGTTTTTCCAACAACATTATTTTTCCCCTAGTTTAAAGTGAATATGGACTTCCCTCGTGGCTCAGAGGTAAAGAATCCTCTTGCCAGTACAGGAGACATGGGTTCCATCTCTGGGTCAGGAAGATCCCCTGGAGGGGAAAATGGCAACCCACTTTGATATTCTTGCCTGAGAAATCTCATGGACAGAGGGTGGTGGGCTGTAGTCCATGGGATTGCAGAATCGGACATGACTGAGCGACTCAGTAATAACAACAAAGTGAATAGAACAGCTTCTTCAGTTCTTAGCCCTGTGATGAAGGAAATCATATCCTCCAATATTTTGTGAACACTACTTTCCCTCAAAGTTAAGTTCAAGGAGACAGATACTGAGACTATCAACTGCCTATGCGTTTACTGTCTCCCACTGTGACCAAAAGCCAGGATGCTGACTGCAATCTGATTACACATCTGTCTCACGCTGAGCTTTGGACTAGCTTCACCTGGGATCTGAAGAGTAGAAACACCTATTTCCTGGTCAGTAGTAGTCCAACAGTCATGCATACAATGGAGCAATCAATAAGGTTGGACAGATGAATATCCCCTTTCAGAGGATAAATTACCTTTTCCTGGAAAATGATTATTGGCTGACAATGAGGTGGCAATTTACTTCCCTCCAGCCTATAATAAACAAAAATACAAAGTAGGACACCATTTACAACAGCTGTGTGGGTGATTATAATCACCTTTTAGCCTGGAAACCAGTCCCTATCTCGTCAGCTATGATACATAATTTTCCTAGCCTTGCATACCTTCCAAAAGAAAAGCTTTTGTACATTCTATCTCATCAGTCATTTTATATATATATATATATATATTTTTTTTTTTTAACATTTCTATGCTTTCTAAAGTTTGCTTGGGCAAATTCTGGAAGATAGCGAAGGGCAGGGAGGCCTGGCATGCTGCAGTTCACGGGGTCACCAAGAGTCAGACATGACTTAGCGAATGAACAACTCCTTTCTAAAATGAGAGCTTTCATGTGTCTCAGCTTGGTAAGCTGTCCCTACCTCCCCCGATTGCCAGACTCTTCAGAGTTGGAGATTTCTTTTGAGGGAAACCCTGTTTCTCAGTTCGGAGCACCCTCTTGTTCCTGCCCTCAGGAAGGCAGTTCGGTTATGGGAACAGGACAAGAGAGCAATGATTGACCTGGCTGCTTTAGGAGGATAACAGCATTCAAGGTAGAAAAATAAATGTTCTTTTAGGTAGGACTGCTTGTTTCAGGGGTGGGAGGGGGGCTCTTGGTGATTTAAGAGACTAGACCGAAGCAGGAGACATTGCAACGAAGACTATGGCAGCAATTAGACAGCACAGGGATTTGGGAGTCGTCTCTAAGTGCTGTAATAAAGTAGGGAACAGTACATGTTGGGGATGTGGAGGAGATGGAAGAGACCCTGAATCAAAAGCACAGGGTGAGGACCCTGAGTCCTAAAAAGAGCTTGAGAAGAAGCTCCAGTGAAGAGGATGGCCTAGCTTGTGCCAGCAGACTTTGCATTGTTAGTGGATTCTGCTTCGTCACAGAATTACCCTCTGCTCTCTCAACACCTCCAGGAAAAAAAATCTCTTAGAAACAATCACTTTAGGTTGGTAATCTAGGGGACTGGAGGAAGAGGTAGAGATGTGCCTGTCACCAAAGGCTGAGTGGGGATGCCGGCCTGGACAAAGCAGGAATCTGGAACAAGAGGTGAGAAAAACGCAACAGGAGTGTGGACTTCTCTGGTGCTCCAGTGGCTTAGACTCCGTGCTCCCAAGGCAGAGCTCAGGGTTTGATCCCTGGTTAGGGATCTAGATCCCACATCCTGCAACTTCAGAGTTTGCATGGCACAACTAGAGATCCTGTGTGCTGCAACTAAGACCTGGTGCAGCCAAATAAATAAATACTGAGGAAAAAAAAAAACATCAACAGGAGGGACCTCACACATGTTTGGAGTTACTGAGGGTAGGAAGCCGGCCTTCCTGCATCAAGTAAGATCGGGTCATTGCCTTTGGAACAGGACAAAGTGGCACTCAACAGACCAAAGAGCTTCAAGGCATCAGGATTCAGTGAGAAAAGTTTGTTAGTCTAAACTTGAGGACTGGGAAAAGCAAAATTCATTTAATTGCTAATATTTAAAAATGAGTTGATTAAAGAAAAATCCATCTATATTGCTTCTATGGTTAAAAAAAAATGAGACTATATGAAAATGTCAGCCTTGAATTCCTAGGTGTTGCATAGTGACTGCTGCCTTTACTGAGAGTACGGGCTAAAGCGTCTGTAAGAGACCCAGTGCTGACTGCCACCTACCACCTAGTCCAGTTCACTCAGTTACGTGGTCCACCCGCCTGGATGCACTAGTTCTGCAAACCCCAATAACACAGGATTTGAAGGATCCATCTATAAGGAAAGCCATTTTCTATGCATTGACAGTGGTTATTTTCACCTTGCCCCATAGTGTCTGCTTAATATACCTGTAGTAAATTCTTTGGTTCTGAACTTGCAAGTGAATTTCAAGTTAATCCACTAACATTCATGTGATCTTTATACCAGTTTAACATTAATGAAAGGCAAGTATGTGGCCATTTGTCCCCAGATCCATTCTCTGCCCTTCCTGACCTGTGTTCTGCAAAGTTATTTCCTATGTATCTACCAGACCCATGTATCCCCTAACGGGTTAGGTTTGGCCAGTGAGAATCATCAGCAGGGTATGGAGGCCAGGAAAGGAGAAAAGATGGGTAATTCCTTGCTCCCATTTCTCATCATGCTCCAGTAATGTGTGCCTGCTCCCCTTGGACAGAGTCAGCTCTTGTGTGCCTCTGGCAACACATACGCCCCTCCTGGGCTAGAGAAGATTCCAGCTTCTTGCCAAGGTTAGTCCCCTGATTCTTCTCCACTCCCTATAATTCCCTGAGCCCTGCTCATACCTCACAAATAGTCCCTTTGCTCAAATTCCTCCCACTAAGTCCTCATATTGTGCCATCTGTTTCCTGCTATGACTTGCAAGTTCAGATGTGAATCCCAAATCCAGGCACAAAAGCAGCTGGGACTGAAAAAAAATAACAAAAGGTAGAGGGAAAAAAAATGTAGATTCTGAATGAGTGTTGAAAAAAATTGGGAGAAGTGCAATCTTGCAGTTTGGTCTTGACAAGCCTTCTTCGCCTTCATCAGATACTCAAATAGTTGAGTGTTCTGGATCATTTCTTCTCTGAGGCCTTTCATTTCGTGTGTAATTAGAAACATGCCAATCTGCGATGATGGCAGCCTTCAAAATGGTCAGTCTGTCACTTTCACAGCCCTAACTCCAGACACAATTGCCTGCCTGATTACTAAGAGTCTTATTAAGGGACTATTGTCTCCACCTCCCTGCCATCTCCTGATCTTTATCATCTTCCATTCTACTTAAAGAAGGGTTTCAAAAGAAGATAGAAAATCCTACAGATATGCGATCAGACTGTATTCATAACCGAGGTAAAGTGCATCTGGTCTTGTCACTCACCAGTTTTGGTTTTTCCATCTGAATCTAAGAATAATCTGCAATTGGTTGCAAAACAGGATGGAAGTTTTCCAAGGAGCATGTGGGTGGCAGAAGTCAACCGTGATGGAAATTTCAAAGTCAAAGAGTCAGAATTGTTGGATTCCACTACAGTGGCCAGTTAACTCTCTTAACTCTTTTAATTATGATATTTAGTGTTATAAACTTTAGGTATAGCAACTATCCTTAGTAAAACTTATCAGATCTGGCAGATAGTGTCTCTTGAAAAGGACACATTCTAAAAACTGCCTGGTTTCTCTGTTGGATACGATGGAGAAAAATAAGCTTAATTTTTTTGTAAGTGATTAATCCTACTCACTTAAAAAAATCTATTACTGCAACCATATGTAGTAGATTTCTCACAGACACCTGTCTTCAAATTATCTAAGTTTCAGAGCAGAAAGCTGATGCTGATTTAGAAAATGTATTTTACCTAAAGTATGATTACACTGAGAGCTAGAAGTAGTTCAAAAATGGAACAGATACTTTTTTTGTTCCTTGAGGATTGAGGATATTAGTCACTGTATCTTCATTAATAAACACAGTGCCTGGCACATAACAGATGCTCAAAAGAAAGCGTTTGTGGCCAACCGTCTGAGGCTTCACACACTCTCAAGTCAACACTTGGACTAAGTGTCTACTCTTAAAGAATTCCTTTTCACAGTGTTGCTCATCCAGAAGTCAGTTCTTATTTGACAGAGATCCTACCGTACCACACAAAGGTTCTTGCCGGTTCTCTGTGTAGTTAACAAAGCATACATTGTAGCCTACAGAGGGTAACGGGAGCCCAAAGTCCCCATCTTCCTCAAGTGGTACTTATTTCCTCTGAAAAGAAAAGCCCAGGTAGGCAAAGACAGAAAAAAGGAAGCACTGAAATGACCAGTGTGACAAAGCAGAATTGTCATGACAAAGTGAAGCAAAAAAGGAGACCAATGAGGTTTGTCTTCATGCAGCTTCAAAAGTGCTGGTTGTTAAAACTATCTCAAGAGCTGCTGGCACTTGGATTTCCTTTCAGCAGACCTGGAACTATGCAATGTTTAAGCTCCTTTCCTGAGAAGCAGCCAGTGAAATTGAACAGGCGTAAACACATATATCTACTTCTAGATGACCATGGTCAAGAGCTTCTAAGCTTTCTTTAGTAGCAGAACAAATGCAGTAGTGAAGACCAATGGTTATGGTGATAGATCTTTTTGGCGGTATCGAATCCTTTCAGAGACAGTTACACTTGAGAATTTGTATGGTAAATATACATATACCATCAGTCATCATGAATTAAAATTGTTTTCCAATAGCCTAACGCACCAATTAAGAAATAACTTGCCCTTCAGTAAAGATTTGTTCTGATTGTATCAAACAGGGAGAGGCTTACCTAGGTGCTAAGTTTTCATCACCACCCACATATCTTTCATCTACATTGTTAACCTCCATTAGAAAAAAGGGAGACTTCTGTAGCTTAGAGGTCCCTTGGCAGCATCAAGAAACCCTGAGGCAATGAAACCATGACAGCCCTTGGAGCAGAAAAACTGTCAACACTTGGTAAGTCATCAGAACTGTGAAAAGAATTTAAAATCTTCGCTCTAAGACCGAAGAGACTATTCATTACCTAACAAATGAACAAAAAAAGAATACATTTTAAACCGGGCCTTGCAAGAATGAGAATCTATCATTTTAAGCCATCAAGAATATACTAGAGGTTGTGTCAGGATATAGCAGGAAAAAAGTCATTCATTCTTCAGGACAAGGTTTAAAGTCACCTCCTCTGGACACATTCCCTGGGCCCAGGTTGATACCTGTTTCACTGAACGTACATGGGTAGCTGTTTGTCCTGTCTCCATCATAGCACTGAGATCACAGTGTTACTTTATCTGTTTCTAAGGAGACAGTAGGCTCCACAAGATGGTCGGCCCTAGGACCATGTCTATCTTCTGAATTTCCAGTACCTGCCACTGGGCTTGGCTTTTAGGAACAGTAGATCTAGAGTATGTCATACAGAGTGAAGGAAGTCAGAAAGAGAAAAGCATTGTATACTAAGGCACATGCAAGGAATCTAGAAAAATGGTACTGACGAACGTATTTGCAGAGCAAGAACAGACACGCAATTGTAGGGAACGAACATGTGGACACAGGGACAGAGGAGAGTAGCACTGACACATGTACACTTACATGTAAAACAGAGAGCTAGTGGAAAGCTGCTGTATTACAGCACAGGGAGCTCAGCACAGAGATCCTGTCGTATATTTCTCTTCCCCTCATGCTAGCTAGAATAGGGGTTTCTAACTGTGTTCAATTTTGCCATCTTGATCCTCTCCTCACAATGCTTATGAATATTTACCAATTTTTAGAGACATTTTTGGCTGTTAAAACTGGAAGAATGCTACTGGTGTTTAATCAGTAAAGGTTTTTTTCTTTTTTTTTTTTTTGCAAACCTGTAGCCCACCATGCTCCTCTGTCCATAGTATTTCCCAGGCAAGAACACTGGAATGGGTTCCCTTTTCTTTCTCCAGGGCATCTCCCCAACCCAGGGATCGAACCTGTGCCTCCTGCACGGGCAGGCAGTCTGTTTACCACTAGCCACTACTGAAGCCCGTGAAGGCCAAGGACGGTGCTGCATACTCTGCAGTGCAGAGAACAGTTTTCCTTCCATCCCCAACACCTCCTCCCCTGTCAAGAGAATGTCCACAAAGTAGAGGTTGAGAATCCCTGTGGAAGACTAATTTTTGTTGTCTGCAACTAAAAATGCCCACCTGTGCCTTCTAAGCCAAAATTTCCTCATCAGTAACAAAGCAACGATAATCACGTTCATAAGTGTTAAGGGGTTGCCTATTAGGTAGCAAGTGCTCATTATTATCAGGTATTTGTAGTAACCATTATAATAAAAGTCAACATCTATTCTGCACTTACTATGGATATCAGGTACCATGATAATTATCTTAAAAATTTGTGCTATAATTGCATATTCCCTAGCGCTCAAAACACACTTAGTGGATTTATAAATGTTGATGACTGTTTATTAAATGGACACACACACAGTCACATACATAAGACATAAAAATGTTTATTGGGACACAATGCTCAAAACAGCAAATTAAATTCCTCTTATTCCATTAAGAATGCTTTCCTCTAAAAAGTTCCTGATCTTTAGAACAAGATAATCTTACAGGCAAACTCAAACCTGCCAAACTCAAATTGCCCTTCAATTCAGACAGAACACAATCAAACAAGGCGTGGTTGAAACCTATTACTGCTGGCCCGGCAGACCGCTGGAGCCAAGGCAGCCACTAATTCAGTCCTGCTACATGCAGGAAAGTGAAAGAGACACAGGGCACTTCAAATAAATCAATTTCCTTTATTAGCTTCCTTTCTTTATCGTTTGCTTTTACTGTATGTTTTGTGGATCAAGTTAATCATTTTCATGTAAAGATCAATCTCAATATGCACTTTCACTTCAAAGTCGTCATCAGATTTTGCGGAGACGCCAAAATTCTAAAGGATGAGAAATTACACACTAGATTTTTCTCTCCAGCAGCCCAACCATTTGGATTGCTTTTTGACAATCGCATCCCCAAATCACCTTCTCTGCTTGTGGCAACCATTAGTGAAAATGTGTCCTTGCCAAGATTGGGCCCATTTCCCAATTTATGCCAATTGGATACTTGCCCCTTGAAATCTGAATCTTGATTACAGTAACCAAAAGACTCGAACGAACTGAAATTTTTGTTTCCAATAGTGATATCCTCATAAAACCATTAAGTAGCACTTGCTGTCTGTAACCACGTCTCTATCCCGTGTGCTGTCCATTCCCAAGTCTCATCTTCCAATCTCCTACAACCTGTACAGTGAACCACACAAGAGACTGTCAATATTAAGACATTGCTTGCTTTAACTACAATCTACTTTTATTTTTGCTTAAAATTAAGGCATTGCTATTAACAACTTCCTGGTAAAAACACCGGATGACTTAGGACATTACAAAACTCTACTGATACAAGCAGATGTGGATTCAGGGTATGATGCTTCTTTTTCTCCTTTATCTGACCTGTTATCCATCTCAGGCCTCAGTTCATAGGTCTGTGGAGCAATAAACACTGAGGAAGTATAGCAATGAGAGATGCTTAGTAAGCCAAGAAAGTTGCCATTACAAAGGTTTCTATCGATTAGTCTAACTTGAAACCATAAGCAAGTGATTACATCTTTTTGAATATTGTGAAGTTTATCTAGATCAAATACTTACTAAGAAGGATCGTGCAACTTTTAAAATAAATAATCAACTTCAGACAACACTCAAAAGTAAGATACATATTTAAATATTTGTGAAAGTGAAAAGTGAAAGTCACTCAGTTGTGTCTGACTCTTTGTGACCCCATGGACTATAAAGTCCATGGAATTCTCCAGGCCAGAATACTGAAGTGGGGAGCCTTTCCCTTCTTCAGGAATCTTCCCAACCCAGGGATCAAACCCAGGTCTCCTGCATTGCAGGCAGATTTTTTACCAGCTGAGCCACAAGGGAAGCCCAAGAATACTGGAGTGGGTAGCCTATTCCTTCTCCAGCAGATCTTCCCATCCAGAAATTGGACGGGAGTCTCCTGCATTGCAGGCAGATTCTTTACCAAATGAGCTATCAGGAATATTTGTAAACACATATGAATACACACATATATTTTAACAATACTTAAAGGGTTTTTTTCCCCTTTCATGAGGTGTTGATCTATAAAGCAGAATTTCTTATGATCATTACCAGAATTTGTTGAAGCCACTCACAGTGAAAGCCATATATCAGTTTCTAAGTATCTGTTAACTACTAAACAAAGGTCCTACTGAAGACAGTACATGTCTCATTTTGAAAGTATCTAAGAAAACTTTTTTCAAGTTTCTTCTATCAGTATCTATCAAGTAACTTTTTAAAAAACACAGGCAAATTTATATATAAATATGTATGGACATATTAGGCACACCTATTCTGTAAACACTCATTTCAAATAAGCTGTACTGGGAACAGCACAGCCTGTATCAGTTAAGCTCACTGAACACATAGGAGATGATGTCAAGTTTCAACAGTCTTCCTCCATTGAGACTTAAATTGAAAATGGGGGTTTTACTGGGCTTCCAGACTTAGACCTGAACATTTAAGACCTTGATTTTAAGCAAACGTAAGTAGATTGTAGTTAAAGCGAGAAATGACTTAATATTGACAGTCTCTTGTGTGGTTCACTGTACAGGTTGTAGGAGATTGGAAGATGAGACTTGGGAATGCACAGCACACAGGATAGAAACATGGTTACAGACAGCAAGTGCTACTTAATGGTTTTAGGAGGATACCACTATTGAAAACAAAAAAGTCCCATCCTAGGTCCCCTCCCCCAACTCTCGAGCCACATTTGCCTACAAGGTACCGTCTAGAACAACTACCTACATTCATAATACTTAAGAATACAGATGTCCCAGAAGTTCATTACATGTGAAATCCAATGTGGCAAGAAATCACAGGCAAAAGAACAAAGAGAATGAGAGTTGAGGATCTTGAAAGATAAATGACAGAAAGTGAGGAAAAAGAGGAAAGCAAGAAAGTCCTGGCAAAGTCATGGGAAGAATGAAACGAGGGAGATGGAGAGAGACAGTCAGGGAGAGAACCAGGGGTGATAAGGGCTTAGGCTAGGAATAATCGACAGTAAAAAATGAAGGTCAGTAATTTGAGCCAAGTTTGTCATTTATTTATCAATTGAGTATTTCCTAAAAGCTAACAGTAAAGTTGACGCTACAGAAATTAGCAAAAATAGTATTTAAAAAATATTAATATTAGTATCAAAACTCTGGCAGTGATACGGTTCTATCTTGGCATCTGCCTCAAAGGAAAGATCGATTTTCATTCCTGGGGATGAACATTTTTTTTTCAGTTCAATTCAATCACTCAGTTGTGTCCGATTCTTTGTGACCCCATGAACCACAGCACACCAGGCCTCCCTGTCCATCACCAACCCCTGGAGTCTACCCAAACCCATGTCCATTGAGTCAGTGATACCATCCAACCATTTCGTTCTCTGTCGTCCCCTTCTCCTCCTGCCCTCAATCTTTCCCAGCATCAGGGTCTTTTCAAATGAGTCAGCTCTTCACATCAGGTAGCTAAAGTACTGGCGTTTCAGCTTCAACATCAGTCCTTCCAAAGAACACCCAGGACTGATTTCCTTTAGGATGGACTGGTTGGATCTCCTTGCAGTCCAAGGGACTCTCAAGAGTCTTCTCCACCACCACAGTTCAAAAGCATCAATTCTTCGGTGCTCAGCTTTCATTATAGTCCAACTCTCACATCCATACATGACTACTGGAAAAACCATAGCCTTGACTAGACAGACCTTTGTTGGCAAAGTAGTATCTCTGTTTTTTAATATGTTGTCTAGGTTGCTCATAACTTTCCTTCCAAGGAGTAAGTGTCTTTTAATTTCATGGCTGCAATCACCATCTGCAGTGATTTTGGAGCCCAGAAAAATAAAGTCAACCATCGTTTCCACTGTTTCCCCATCTATTTGCCATGAAGTGATGGGACCGGATGCCATGATCTTAGTTTTCTGAATGTTGAGCTTTAAGCCAACTTTTTCATTTTCCTCTTTCACTTTCATCAAGAGGCTCTTTAGTTCCTCTTCACTTTCTGCCATAAGGGTGGTGTCATCTGCATATCTGAGGTTATTGATATTTCTCCAGGCAATCTTGATTCCAGCTTGTGCTTCCTCCAGCCCAGCATTTCTCCTGATGTACTCTGCATATAAGTTAAATAAGCAGGGTGACAATAAATGTACTCCTTTTCCTATTTGGAACCAGTCTGTTGTTCCATGTCCAGTTGTTTTAAATGGTCCCAAATGTCTTTCCTGAGAGTACTTAGAAGAGTTTCTTGCCATAGGTTAAAGAATGTATATCCTTCAGCAGATAAAAACAAGGACCTATATAGCACAGAGATTAAATATTGGGTTGACCAGATAGTTTGTTCAGGTTTTTCCATGTTACAGAAAAACCCAAACAAGCTTTTAAGCCAAGCAAATACATGAGTCTCAAGTCTGAAGTCATGCTTCCTGAACTCAAACCTCCACAGTGTATCTTATTGTGTTCTTGAGGCTCAATTTTCTCCTCTGTAAAACAGAATACCTACTTCATTTGATTCTTATAAAGATTAAATATGATAGCATATATTAGAAAATTAAATAAGTTTCAAGTTCTTTTAGTCTCTTTTGATTAAAATTATAATTAAAATCACTGGCCATTAATTTCAGAGCAGTTAGTGAAAAACTAACTAAAGAAATTGTTGACCCAAGGGCTATTGCAAATAAGAGTTCTAGAGTAATCATAATCCTTTGTTTAGAGAGAAAGAAGTGGTCTAAAGCAAGACAAATTTAGACAAATTTGTACTTTTCAAGTTCTCAAGTTGAATATTTGCATAATTCAGTTTACTGAAGGTGGCAATGATCTATATACAAATTCAAAGATTTGCTTTAATAAATAACAGTCAGTTTGTAACCTTGGACTCTGAGTGTTTATAATGAAAAACCACATTTGCTGAAAAGTTTGTATTACACAGGAAGTTAGTTTTTTACCTAATCCTGTAACAGCAACTGACTAAGACTTCAATGATCTAGTTATAACTTACTCAAGCTGTTTTAAAAAGCAGACCATGTTCTGGCTTTCAGTAATTCATCTAGTCATCCTTCCAAGGGAGAAAGTTATTTTCCAACCAAAATAAATAAGAGAGAAACAGAATATTATCAAAGCAATGCTAAATCTTCCTTTTTTACAACAATGCAATTCATTTGCAAGTGAAAGTTCATTGCACAATGGTGTCCAACTCTTTGTGATCCCATGGACTGTAGTCTGCCCAACTCTTCTTTTCATGGAATTCTCCAGGCAAGGGAGTACTGGAGTGCGTTGCCATTTCCTTCTCCAGGGGATCTTCCCGACCTATGGATCAAACCTGGGTTCCTGCATTGCAGGCAGATTCTTTAACAACCGAGCCACCAGGGAAGCAATTCATTTAGCATCCCTAAGTATTCCTATGCAAAACTCAACTGTTTTATGGACTTTCCAGGTGGCTCTAGTGGTAAAGAATCCACCTGCCAGTGCAGGAGATCCAGAAAGGAGGGTTTGATCTCTGAGTCAGAAAGATCCCCTGGAGAAGGAAATGGCAACCCATTACAGTATTCTTACCTGGAGAATTCCATGGACAGAGGAGCCTGGCAGGCTACAATTCATGGTGTCCCAAAAAGCCAGGCACGACTGAGCGACTGAGAACTTTAGGTTTCCTCCTGGATGTATTTTTAAAGTATGAGGAATATTTACTATGCTTCCAAAAGCAAACAGGTATGCACCCCATCTGTTTGAAGTCTTACAAGCTGACATAGAGCAAGATTAAAAAAAAAAAAAAAAAAAAACCTTTCAACTTTAATAATAAAAAGCATTCAACTTTAAATAATGGGGAAATCGAGCAGACACAAAACCTTAACAACAAAAATGCCATTTTAATGCTTATAATTCTGACAAGAAGCACAATTTATAGGAATAGAAACAAAACAGAGGCTAATTCAGAATACTAAGAGTCTGTTACTGTTCAGCTGAAAGCATAGATAAAATTAAATAGGAAAAATGAAGTCAAGTTTTCTGCAGCTATTTAGTAACTGCATCTAGAGACATAGACCAGTAGATCTTAAGCACTCCTGCTCAATCTAGATGATACTTTTCACCACCAAGAAGCAAACAGGAATAACTTTTCTTTACTGTAAAGAAAATTAAAATATAAGATTATATTTTTTTGGTAAAAGACAGCAGGTAATTCTGAATTTGTAAGCACCTCTAGAATTCAGAGTATCAAAGAACACAAAGCCAGCAAGGAAAGAGGAGAAAGGAATAAAAAAACCAGTTGGTTACAGCAGGTACTCTAGTTACAAGACTGATGTATTAAGTTGGTGCAAGAGTAATTGCTGTTTTGCCTGTAGGATTTGCCATTTGATATTGGAGTATATTCTTAAATAAATGTGGTTATGTTACACGTCATTTTAATGCACATTTCTCACTTTATTTGCTAATGACTTATTACTTGCTCTTTTTTAAATATTTATTTTAGACTAGGGAAAAAATGTTTGACAAAAACCAAATTTGAGTGATATTTTTATTTGAGTTCAAGATGGGTCATAAAGCAGCAGAGACAATTTGTAACATCAGCAATGCACCTGGCCCAGGAACTGCTAATAGACATTCAGTGCAGTGGTGGTTCAAGAAGTTTTGCAAAGGAGAGGAGAGGCTCAAAGATGAGGAGCACAGTGGATGGCCAACAGAAGTTGACGAGGACCAACTGAGAGGATCACTGAGACCAGTCCTCTTACAACTACACAAGAAGTTGCCAAAGGGCTCAATGTCAACCATTCTGTGGTCATTCGGCATTGGAAGCAAAGTAGGTGAAAAAGCTCAATAAGTGGATGCCTCATGAGGTGACCACAAAATGAAAAAGTCATCATTTTTGAGTGTCCTCTTTTTTTTTTAATATACAACAACAATGAATCATTTCTCAGTCAGATTGTGATGTGCAACAAAAACTGGATTTTATATGACAGCCAGTGACAACCAATTCAGTGGTTGGACCGACAAGAAGCTCCTAAACCCTGCCTAAAGCCAAACTTCCAGCAAAACAAGTCATGGCCACTGTTTGGTGGTCTGCTGCCCGTCTGATCCACTACAGCTTTCTGAGTCCCAGCAAAACCGTTACATCTGGTAAGTATGCTCAGGAAACCGATTAGATGCACTGAAAACGGCGCCATCTGCAGCCAGCACTGGTCAACAGAATGGCCCTGATTCTTCTCACAACACCGACAGTGCGCCACAAAGCCAGTGCTTCACAAGGGAAACTGATTGGGCTACGAAGTCTTGCCTCATCCACCATATTCACCTGACCTCTTGCCAGACAACTACATTTAAGGCATCTCGACAACTTTTTTCAGGGAAAATGCGTTCACAATCAACAGGAGCAGAAATGCTTTCCAGGAGTTTGTGGAATCCTGAAGCACGGATTTTTACAGGAATCAACAAACTTATTTGTCATTGGCAAAAATGTGTTGACTGTAATGGTTCCTATTTTGATTAATGAAGATATGGTTGAGCCTAGTTATAATGATTTAAAATTCACAGTCCAAAACTGCAACTACATTTGTACCAACCTAATAGGTGAATCTCATTCTATCCAAGCAAGTATCAATAGATTCTCTTAAAGTCTGTGGATAAAAGTACTGCAAGAAATGGTTTAAAATACTTTGATTGGCAAAAGATAAGCTTACAATGTGTTCAAACTGCTTTTTTCACTTTGAAGATAATTGACATAAGCAGATAACACCTTATGGATAACTACTCAAAATATACAGTAGTCACTTTTCACAACATTGTATTAAAAGTCAGAATTGAATTTTCATATGTAGGATGAACAGTATATTCTTCATTTTATTTTATAAATGCAAGATAGTTAATGAGTTAAGTAATTTCCCCGGAAAATTATTGAACAGGACAGATGACCTTTCAAATGTTATTTAAGATGTTTATACTGGGTTGGCCAAAAAGTTCCTTTGGGTTTTTGATAATATCTTGGAAAAACCTGAACGAATTTTTCAGCCAACCCAATATATACGTATATTTATAGTGAAAGCGTTAGTTGCTCAGTAGTGTCCAACTCTTTGCGACCCCATGGACTGTAGCCCACCAGGCTTCAGTGGGCAAGAATACTGGAGTGGGCAGCCACGCCCTTCTCCAAGTGATCTTCCTGACCCAGGGATCAAACCTGGGTTTCCTGCACTGCAGGTAGATTCTTTACCATCTGAGCCACCAGCCTCCGCTTTCTCTTGAGATACATATATATATATATATATATATATATGTGTGTGTATATATATAGAGAGAGACATATATATATTAGAATCTAATATATATATTAGAACTAATTAAAACTAATTACAAGAAACATATTATCATCAAAACAACTTTAAATATTCCTATTTCACAATAATGCAACTCATTTAGCATCCTAGGTATTCCTATGTGACACCAAACTACTTTAGGTTTTTTCCTGGATGTGTATGCATGTATGTACATACATATAGGTTTGCTTCTCTTCTCATAAACATTCTGCTTACTTAGTGACTCCCTGTAGACACACAGAGCAATCCAAGATCTTTCTTATTCCTATATCAGGTAAAAGGACAAAATATTTAAAGTTTTAAGTCTATGCAAAATACATGCACCTTTGGGCTGACCAATGGTTCTAGGACTCTGAGTTAGAAAGGAAAAGTTCAAAAGTCAATGAGAAGAACTGGGGAGAGCATTAACCTCTCATACATACATCTAAGGCTTTACGTTACGTGTGTTATACACACATAAAGGACTTTCACCTGCACCAGTGTATAATGATCTCAGTTCCAAAGTAACCTGGATTACAAGATTTTGATGTCAATATTCTTTACCAACCAGAAAATACTTAAATTAATGAAGTCTGATGAATTAATTTTCCCCAGTCTATTCCGTAAGACATTTTACCTCCCAGTTAAGAAGCCAAGCTTATCTTATTTCTTATTTCAAATTGGAAATTATCAGAGAAACCAGCATCTGCTACAGGAGGAAGAAAGGCATATTATTTTTCATAATCTCTTCTCCTCTAAGAAAGTAATCCACTTAATGTGTCCAGAAGGACAACAATCCTACTAGTATACTGGGGAATGCAGACTCCCAAGGAACAGAGCCATTTATGAAAATATTAAGCAGCTGCCAAACACTGAAGGGTTCATACAGTCGCTGCTAATTACTCTGTATATTGTAATTCTGGAACTACTGGTGATGTATTGGCTGATCTTTCTGGATTGTGTCTTTCCAGCTGAATGTTGTTTATTTCCTGCATAATGCAAATGACAGGGAGGGTGTTGGTTTATTCATGATTGGCAAGGTGAAAACTTAAAAGTCATGTTTTAGATTAGGTTACAAAAAATGTGCCAGATGGTCATTGTGAAAAAGAAAGGGCTTTCAGCAAACTTCACACATTTTATAATTTGGGGTAAAAAATACAAAAGGTATAGATTCCTGCCATAAATACACTTGAGCTGGATTTCCTTGACAATGCTCAAATCTCTAGTGGAAACAGTTTCCCAAAAGATGTGAAAAGTTTTCCCCGCTGGAAAATTCCTGGATGATGCTTTAGAAAAGTGAAGTTGGAAAGCATGTTTTCAACATTTTTCAAGGGTAGTTTTATATTTATTATTTTAATGGAAAGCCTTTTCACGGGTGTTATCATCACTTTGAGGATTTTAGTCTGGCATGTTCATCAAAATAAAAGGAGGGCAGTGTATTATCATTTATTTAAGAAGAATCATGAGGAGGGGGAAAAGGGGCACGTATTAGTCTGCATTCTTCATAATTAATTAGCAGGTACTTTTCTCAATAGTATATGAGGACAGGAAAATAAGACTACTTTCATATTTATTTCCCTATGAGATACACAATCTGCATCTCCTTTCCGTCTGCCATGATTTAAATTTTAATTTTTAATGTAGCATGTTACAAATCCTCCTCCCTCTGCAGCTTTCCTAGTCTCTTTCAAGTTCATGGGGACTGTACCCAACTTATTTCAATGGTGAGGACCATCCAGCAAGAACCAACAATGAGCTGGGTAAGCTGAAAATCCCACTTCATTCATTCTCACAGCCACAACAGGAAGGTTTTTTTGTTTTTTTTTGTTTTTTTCTTCTCTCCGTTTTACACGTGGACAATCTCTGGCTCAGGAACGGTAAGAATTGAACTCAAATTTCTTACCTAAGAAGGGACTGAGCTGAGATTCAAAACCACATCTAACTCCTAGACTTGCTGATGATAATGATAAAAGGACAAAGTCCAGTTCTAGAAGTCTCTTAAATTCTTTTACCTACATGCGACAAATGATTTTCACCAGCCCTTTTGGAGAAGATCTGAAGGACTAATCAGAGGGGAAACCTATCAAAAAGAACAGAAAGCCATCATGGAGTTAATAAATTCAAGGACTTTGCGAGTGAGTGAGGACTGAAAGAGAAGGAGAGCCAGACATGGGACTGGAGGGGTAAAGGGGGAGGGGGGTGAGCCATAGTGAGGGAAATAAAGGCAGAGCTGTGGAACAGCTTTCCTGAGTTTAACCTTCACAATGAGAGTGGCTCAGACACTGGAGGTGCTGCTGCTGCTAAGTCGCTTCAGTCGTGTCCGACTCTGTGCGACCCCATAGACGGCAGCCCATCAGGCTCCCCTGTCCCTGGGATTCTCCAGGCAAGAACACTGGAGTGGGTTGCCATTTCCTTCTCCAATGCATGAAAGTGAAAAGTGATAGTGAAGTCGCTCAATCGTGTCCAATTCATAGCGACCCCATGGACTGCAGCCTACCAGGCTCCTCCATCCATGGGATTTTCCAGGCAAGAGTAGTGGAATGGGGTGCCACTGCCTTCTCCGACTAGAGGTGCTAGGCCAATGCAATTAGAAATCTTAGTCAAAAAGTATCATGCCAACTCCAGTACTGGCTGCCTGACCCTGACATGAGCACGTTAGTTCCTCAGTAAGTACATGTTAAGTGAAATGAACAGTCTCTCCTGAAATTGAAAATACATTGCCAATGGATTTGAAAGTTGCAGAGCAAGTTGGATGCAGGAAGCAGTGTGTGTGTGTTTGTGTAGCAAGTAAATTATCCTTACAAGTTACTTATGAAACTAGTAGTGTATGGTTGTCTACATATATAACAAAAAAAAGCAAAAAATTCAGATAATATATATAATCTCATTGACTTCATTAACCAATCATTCACTCATACATTTGCTTAAATATTTATCTAATACCTACCACATGCTTTGGAATTGTGGTTCTGGAGAAGACTCTAGAGAGTCCCTTGGACTGCAAGGAGATCAAACCAGTCAATCCTAAAGGAAATCAACCCTGAATAGTCTTTGGAAGGACTGATGCTGAAGTTGAAGCTCCAATACTTTGGCTACCTGATGTGAAGAGCTGACTCACTGGAAAAGACCCTGATGCTGGGAAAGACTGAAGGCAGGAGGAGAAGGGGACGACAGAAGATGAGATGGTTAGATAGCATCACTGACTCAATGGACATGAGTTTGAACAAACTCTGGGAGACAGTGAAGGATAGGGAAGCCTGTCTTGCTGCAGTCCATGGAGTCACAAAGAGTCAGATATGACTTAGTGAGTGAACAACAACCACTTACCAGGTACTGTGCTATGTGCTAGGGGATATGTTGGTGAGAAAATAGGTATGGTTTTAGTAATTACAAAGCTTACGATCTAATTCAGAAAACAGATGAGTTTCAAGTAAAACAGAAAATATATATACAACTATAAATCATGATAGAGTATAAATGGAAAAAACTGGGTGCAAAGGTAAAAACTGGCAAGGCAGGTGGGTGGACCAGCGAGAGAGAGATTTAGACCAGGTGATAAGGAAATACCTTAGACTAAACTCTGGGACCCAGCTGTTTCTCAGGCTTGAGCATGCATCAGAATCACCGAGAAGGCTTGACACTAGACTGCTAATCTAGTTTCTTCCATGTTTCTGATTCACTGGCTCTGGAGTTGTGCAGATAATTCACATTTATAATAAGCTACCAGGTGATGCTCACAGTGATGTCACTGCACTGGGAAACACTGAGAACTGCTTCAGAACACGGTGCGTGAACAAAGGTTGGGAGATGAGGCAGGCTGTAGATGTCCTTACAAATGATTGCTGACAGTATGAGCGCCAAACTAAAACACTGTTGAGGACTTTGATTCAGTCTAGATGATCAAGACAACAAGGACTGTTTTCCTTTCTAAAAGGACGGACTCTATCACCCTCTTATAAGCTAAGAATCTATAAGAAAACTGACCAGGAAATACAAAGAACCAACTCTATAAAGCATTACTAAATTAATATATCATCTATCATCCAAAACCCTTGATGCTATCAGACCATATTTAATAGAGAAGATAAAGGAGTTCAGAGGGTGACATTATAAGGATTATGGCAAAGATGGCATTTCTCCTGAAAGAAGAGGATATGATCTTCCGATTATTGTCAGAGGAATTGAAGTTACATATAAAGAACGTATCCTTGACCTCATATGGTTTGAAATATTGAACTGGCTTTCAAAGGAGGATAATCTAATCCTTTAAAATAATTTAAATGCTAATTTTAAAATTAGCATTTAAAAAAATAGAAAGCCCCCAGAATTTTGACATTCTGGTAGTTCTCAAACTTTAATCTGCCCCCAAACGATCTGGGAAATTTGTTAAATTTCCATGAGCATCCTCAGCATCTGATGATTAAATCATAAGACACGAAGCCCAGGAATCTGCATTTTAATAGATATTCTCAGACATTCTGACAGTGGTAAACTATGGATTACAGTTGGTGAGAAACCAACCAAACATTTTAGGGCCAGGATCCCCATAAAAGGCAAAACTCAGATGGATTATCTTTTACACCTTTGAAAGAGATGCAGTTGTTATTGAAGAATTACTATCTACCTCCTGAGAAATCTGTATGCAGGTCAAGAAGCAACAGTTAGAACTGGGCATGAAACAACAGACTGGTTCCAAATCAGGAAAGGAGTACGTCAAGGCTGTATATCATCACCCTGCTTATTTAACTTCTACGCAGAGTACATCATGAGAAACGCTGCACTGGATGAAGCACAAGCTGGAATCAATATTCTGGAAGAAATATCAACAACTTCAGATATGCAGATGACACCACCCTTACGGCAGAAAGTAAAGAACTAAAGAGCCACTTGATGACAGTGAAAGAAGAGAGGGAAAAGTTGGCTTAAAACTCAACATTCAGAAAACTAAAATCGTGGCATCTGATCCCATCACTTCATGGCAAATAGATGGGGAAACAATGGAAACAGTGACAGACTGTATTTTGGGGGGTTGCAAAATCACTGCAGATGGTATATTCACAGTCATGAAATTAAAAGACACTTGCTCCTTGGAAGGAAAGTTATGACCAACCTAGACAGCATATTAAAAAGCAGAGACATTACTTTGCCAACAAATGTCCATCTAGTCAAAGCTATGGTTTTCCAGTAGTCATGTATGGATGTGAGAGTTGGACTATAAAGAAAGCTGAGCACCGAAGAATTGATGCATTTGCACTGTGGTGTTGGAGAAGACTCTTGAGAGTCCCTTGGACTGCAAGGAGATCCAACCAGTCCATTCTAAAGGAAATCAGTCCTGAATATTCATTGGAAGGACTGATGCTGAATCTGAAACTCCAATACTTAGGACACCTGATGCGAAGAACTGACTCACTGGAAAAGCCCCTGATGCTGGGAAAGAGTAAAGGCAGGAGGAAAAGGGGCCAAAAGGGGATGAGATGGTTGGATGGCATCACCAACTCGATGGACATGAGTTTGAGTAGACTCCGGAAGTTGGTGATGGACAGGGAAGCCTGGCATGCTGTAGTCCATGGGGTCACAAAGAATCAGACATGACTGATCAACTGAACTGAAATGATGTGCCAGGTACTGTGCTGGGCACTTCTCAAAAGCATATCCTTTAATCTTTAACAGCTGTATTATTTATATTTAAGTGAACAATGAAGAAAATGGGACCAAGCAAGGCAAAAGAGCATCCAAGACCAGGTAGCAAATAAGTTAGGGACCCAAGATGCAAATGGGAGATTTTGACTCCAGTAATAGATACTTCAACTACACTGAACTCATGGTTGCAAACCTCTGAGAAACTACAACCATCACAAAGTGATTTCTGGCACGCACAGATCCTCTTAAAGTAGTATGTGAAATACACTTGTAAATCCAAGAGAAATTTAACTATGTCTTGAGACTTTGGAATATCCTTGGAAACTTGAAAATGAACAGTCTGCTAACTTGAATTTTTTTGCCACTCACATTTCACTTGACATAGTTATCCTGCACTGGACTCAGAGCTGACATCTAACAGCAAAGGGAGGGACTACAAACAAAGGTCTGTTTCTATCATGAATCAGCTGTGTGATTGTAAGTGATTTAACCTCTGAGTATTACTTTCCTTATCTATAAAATGAGATAATGTCAATAGTTACCAGGGATAGTTATGATGCTTATATAATATTTGTGAAACACTCCACATAGTACCTTGCACATAAGGAGATGTTCAATAAATGTTATTCTTTACTTATTGTTTATTAAAATAAATAAGAATAAAATAAACTTGTTATTAAAATATGATCCCTGAGAGGCATGTTATACAGTTACAAAAATAGCGAAGAAGAAATGCAAAGGGCCAAGAAGCATGAAAAGATGGAAAAGGCAAAAACAAATCAGAAGAGCAAAATACCATTGTGCCCCATAAGTGAAAGTGAAAGTGAAGTCGCTCAGTCGTGTCCGACTCTTAGCGACCCCATGTACTGCAGCCTTCCAGGCTCCTCCATCCATGGGATTTTCCAGGCAAGAGTACTGGAGTAGGGTGCCATCGCCTTCTCCGGTGTATACATTACCATGTATAAAATAGACAGCTGGTGGGAAGCAGTTGCACAACATGGGAAGCTCAGCTCAGTGCTCTGACGTTGCGGGGAGGGATGGAGGGGGTAGGATGGGGTACATGTATACTTATGGCTGATTCACATTGCTGTATGACGGAAAGTAACACCACCTTGTACGGTAGGTATCCTCCAATTACCAATAAATTTTCAATAAATGAATAAAAATAGGAAGTAAAAACATGAAATATTATTCACCTTTTGAAATTTTTAACTATTTAAAATATTAAAACAATTGTTAGCATGAGGGCCATACAGGAACAGCAATGGGCTGGATTTGCCTAAGTGGCTCATCACAGTTGCCCAACCTAACAGTGGTCTTTACACACACAAACCAAGGAGGCATGGACAAAGATGTTCATTAAAGTGTGAAAAGCTGCAAACAGCTATCAGTTCATCAGCAAGGAGTGGGGCCACGTAAATTGTGGCATATCTATACTCTGGAATACCATGCTAGTAAAAAAGAACAAAATGATTCCAAACACACTAATAAGAAGACACTCCATAAACTGTTCCCTCAAAAAGCTGCTACAATATGATTCGACTAGCTAAAAACGAAAGCAAAAAAACTCCTAATTGGACAAAGCTATAAATTTGCAACTGAAAATCCTACTGATATGCAAATACAACTCTTCCAAAAGTTTGGCCGAATCAGCACCAACTGTCTCCAGGGGTAGGGAAGGGAGGAGGAACCAAGATGAGGGTTAGGGTATAAAAGGATAAATTACATTTATATCCTTTCCATTTTGTCCAAGGAGACTGGATTCATGGGAAAACACTGGATTCATGGGAAAACAACTGAAAGAGCTGAGCGGGGACTTAGAGCCCAAAGGCTCTAACTCTTGCATCAGAGCAGCACTGAGAACATTTGTAAAAGCGTGAAGTATTTCACCATGGGTCAGACACTCTGAGATCCCAGACACAGAAGCAGTCCATTTGCTGGGACTGAGTTACCTGCTATTCACAAATGTTTGGATTTGTCTCTTAACAATTAACTGACAAATCAGATACAGACTGGAATGAGAAAAGAGGCAAAGAAAAAAAAAAAAAAAAGAACACTAAGGAACACGCATTCATTAAGAGCACTCCTGGGGACTTTTGGACAGATTCCTTCTGTGTTTTTATTGTGAATGTCACAGTACTCAGTGATCAAGAGACTGATGACAGCAAAGGAAAAAAAAATATATATATATATATTCATATATAATGCCGAATAACATTTCAGTGTTGATGTGGGGTGGGGTTCTGATCAGCACTTGCTTGCCTAACCAAGTCAGAGAAGAAAGTGGTCACAGCAGACACCCTGTCTCAGCTCATTACTCAACACCTGTTAAACGTGATTAACAGCCCTGGCTAATTGTGTGTTAAGAGCATCTTGAGCTGTAATGGATCCCAGAGGTCTGTGAAGTTGACTTCATTTACATGTTTGTCTCCTTTCACAAGGTCTCAGCCAAACGTCATCGCAAAAATCTCCTGAGCATTTTATGAACTCCTATGTGATCAACTCAGAGTTTCCAATATGCCCTGTCTTCCCTACAAAGGACTGAGTACCTGAGATGTACATTTGCTTTATAAATAAAACAGGCAAGGTTTGTATTTTATGGGGCGCAAATGAACCTCTTGTTGCAATTAATGCTAGAAAAGATTGCTAATCTGTGTAAATTATTCATTACATTTTGTGACCGCAACTAAAACACTCAACAGCATTTAGGTGGCAGAATGCACCCAAACCCTCCTCTATTTCACAGTAAGAAAACCAAAACTGAAAAAATCATGTATTAGGAGACGGTTTAGAGAAGGCTTTCTGTATACATGTGTGTGTGTATAGGAATAGAGCCATAAAAACAAGACTATTATGTCAAAGGCAACATGCATTTTTTAATTTAAAATGATAGGGCCAAACTGCCAACATATTTCTGCATTCTAAATAGCATGTTGTTGTTCAGTCACTAAGTTGTGTCCGAGTCTTTGTGATTCCATGGACTGCAGCACGCCAGGCCTCCCTGTTCTTCACGGTCTCCCAGCAGTTTACTCAGACTCGTGTCCATTGAGTCGGTGATGCTATCCAACCATCTCATTCTCTATCGCCCCCCTCTCCTCCCGCCCTCAGTAAAGCTATGTGCCATGCCATGTATGGGACAGGTCACGCGGGAGAGTTCTGACGAAACATGCTCCACTGGAGGGGGGAATGGCAAACCACTCCCATATTCTTGCCTCCACCCCATGCTTTGTCACCATCCTATCTCTTCCTTGTCCCTCTTGCTTTGGAAGCTCTAACTTTTTCTTCTCTATTTCCTGCTGGACTAAGATTTCTCCCCATCTCCCGAGCCTTTTCTTTTATCCCTTTATCAAAAAGAAGAATAAAGCTTTGACTGATGACAGTTGTGATGAGATGGCTAGAAAAACTGCTTTGCTTCATTGGCATTTTAAAAATATTGCTCAGTGGCTTGGGACCCATTTGTTTCTACCACTGCCATCTATCTTTGCTTTATGGCTTTTGACTTCTGCGCCTTTAACTCCACATTCTGTTTCGCTCCACTTCCACTCTTCAGCTGCCTGGTTTGGTCTGCTTTCACTGACTTACTGGATCTAACCTCATTCCCTCTCTGGGCTCTGAATCCCATCCTAGAGAAGGCTGCTTCCAGCTCCCAGTGTCATCTCACTATTGACTGGATGGAGTTTGGGCCAATCAATAAACATTTTAGCATAAGTGGGTTCAATTCCAGTAGCACAGATGTTTTCAGACAGTTTCAGATGGTGAGACCCAGAAATTTTAATTATTTTTGCAAAACACCATTAAATCATGACATATTAAATTTCATCCTATGAACTAAAAAATGTCAGCTTAGGGGTAAATCATGATACAGACAGATACAACAAAGCATCATTTCATTTATTTTATATTATATATTCTATTTATTACTATAGACATTAAGCTATTTGTTACTATTGAAGGATTATAATAATAAAATACCAGGCATAGTCCCAATTTAAGTTTTTAAACATTTTCCAATTTTTTTTCCTCATTAGTGTCTATTTGCTAGGCTTTGCTTGTTTGGGAGCTAAAATCAAATATTTAAGAAAATATTGAGGTCAAGTAACTAGAAATGGAGGACATTCTGCTAAAATCCCAACATCTTCACCCCTGAGAATTGAGAGAGCACAACTTTTGTTCCTTATGGGTGAGAAAAATCTCAGGAGAAACAGAGAAACTAGTTCAGAGGCTGTGGCAAAACTTCACAGGAAAGTACTTTCAGCCTGGAGCAAGGTTGTGGCAATAAGCTAAGAGATAAGAGATCCCCTTTAAAGGGAGGACTATTACCATGATTTTCTGAGAGTTCTTAGGCGAGGTGAGGATATTCTTTCCCATTAAAACCTTAATCTATCTATCCTTGCTTATATGGATGTGGTATCATTTTTCTTTGACTTGACTGCCCAAACAGCAGTTTTCAGCATTCAAGTACTTCTCATTCTTTATCACATGACCCAAAGTCCAAACACCAGCGATACAGAAACACCCCAAAGATGTAAATACAGAAGGCTGACATGTGAAGAGAGAACAGGCAACAGATTCATTAACTCTGAGAAGTTTTGCAGAAGAATCACTCCCGTAGCCAGTGCTGCAAGGCTTGTGATCAAGCCGCATTCAGATTAAATACCTGCATGTTCCCCAACAAAGCACATCCTTTATAGCTGCTCCCTCTCATGACTATTCTAAGGGTTCTGAAGCTCCTCTCATATCTTATCACATTCTAAATACCTAAAGAATCAATATTTGTTCTTTATAACATTCTGGTTTTTGTTGTTGTTGCTATTGCTGAAGGACGATCAATTGTGATTTGCATAAACTCAAGGGCAACTTAAAAGACAGCCGCAGTAACGAAGATTGAAACCAGCATGGCTTTCCCTGGTGAGGTGTCAGACACAAAAATGGCTTTCATTTCATAACGGAGAAAAAGAGTGAGGTGTCTCAGATACACCACTCTGCTGTCTCATCTTTTCTCCAAACAGTAGCCTTGGTGACCTTTTAAACATGAAAATCGTATGTTACTCCACATGCTGAACTTTTCCCATAGTTTTCCATTGTCCTAAGGATGCGATCCAAATTTCTTAAAGTGGCTTCCAAGCCTCTACCTTAGAGCTCTCAGCGCTATCGGACTGGTCCCATTTTAACACAAATATTTTGTAATGCCCTCCTTAGTCTCTGGAAATGAAATCCACCATTAAATAACTTAACTGCAGGCTTCAGGCAGTGTCATAACTTCAAAGTCATTATAATGCCTTAATTTTACTATAAAGGAGGAAGGCTAGAACAGAATGTGTTAACAGCAGCTCTTATCTCTGGACGTGCACAAGGCAACATGTGGCCTCGATTGCCCTGAGCAGGCACCCATTGTTCTGAGGAGCCAGTGTGAGATGGAGCAAACTCTCCACACAGAGCAGAGACAGGGAAAACCCAGGTCATGGTGACTTCACAGAGAGGCCAACCAACCAATCCTGAAAGCCATACTACGTTAAACCTTCCGATGATCCAAGCCAATAAATTCCCTTAAGATGAAACTTTCTCAACTCTTCTGCCCATGACACAAAACATCATAACCAATACATCCAACCAATCACAGAAAATGAGGAATAGAGTGAGCTCTCTCTCTCAGTGTCTAAAGTATGCTTGATATGATCAGCCCCCAAAAGTAAGAAAATCAGTGCTTTTCTCTGATTGATGAGATATTATGAACTTCCTAAAAATGACGTGTTATTAGAATAGCGTAAGTGTTTAGGAACATGTCTCTTCCTAATAATCTCTTAAAGGTTAAGATGCAAGTTTCTTGATTCTTTATGTGCTTTAAGGTTTAACACAGCATTCAGTGCTTTAGAGGGATACCACTCTAATGGCAAAAAGTGAAGAGGAACTAAAGAGCCTCTTAATGAGAGTGACTGCAGCCATGAAATTAAAAGACGCTTACTCCTTGGAAAAGTTATGACCAACCTAGATAGCATATTCAAAAGCAGAGACATTACTTTGCCAACAAAGGTTTGTCTAGTCAAGGCTATGGTTTTTCCAGTGGTCATGTATGGATGTGAGAGTTGGACTGTGAAGAAGGCTTAGCGCTGAAGAATTGATGCTTTTGAACTGTGGTGTTGGAGAAGACTCTTGAGAGTCCCTTGGACTGCAAGGACATCCAACCAGTCCATTCTAAAGGAAATCAGCTCTGGGATTTCTTTGGAAGGACTGATGCTAAAGCTGAAACTCTAGTACTTTGGCCACCTCATGTGAAGAGTTGACTCATTGGAAAAGACTCTGATGCTGGAAGGGATTGGGGGCAGGAGGAAAAGGGGACGACAGAGGATGAGATGGCTGGATGGCATCACTGACTCGATGGACGTGAGTCTGAGTGAACTCCGGGAGTTGGTGATGGACAGGGAGGCCTGGCGTGCTGCGATTCATGGGGTTGCAAAAAGTCGGACACGACTGAGTGACTGAACTGAAAGAGAGTGAAAGAGGAGAGTGAAAAAGTTGGCTTAAAACTAAGTGTTCAAAAAGGTAAGATCATGGTATCTGACGCCATCACTTCATGACAAATAGAAGGGGGGAAAGTGGAAGCAGTGACAAATTTTATTTCCTTGGGCTCCGAAATCACTGTGGATGGCAAGTGAAGCAGGAAGTTAAAAGACACTTGTTCCTTGGAAGGAAAGCTATGACAGACCTAGACAGCGTATTAAAAAGCAGAGTCACTTTGCCAACAAAGGTCTGTATAGTCAAAGCTCTGGTTTTTCCAGTAGTAAGGTACAAATGAGAGAGTTGGACCATAAAGAAGGCTGAGCACTGAAGAATTGATGCTTTTGAACTGTGGTGTTGGAGCAGACTCTTGAGAGTCACTTGGAATGCAAGGAGATCCAACCAGTCAATCCGAAAGGAAATCAACCCCGACTATTCACTGGAAGGACCGATGCTGAAGCTCCAACATTTTGGCTACCTAATGTAAAGAGCTGACTCATTGGAAATGAAACTGATGCTAGGAAAGATTGAAGGCAAAAGGAGAAGGAGGCAACAGAGGATGAGATGGTTGGATGGCATCATCAACTCAGTGGACATGAATCTGAGCAAACTCTGGGAGATACTGAAGGCCAGGTGAGCGTGACATGATACAGTCCTTATGGTCACAGAGAGTCGCACACCACTTAGCAACTGAACGACAATAGCAGCGGTGCGTTAGGACAATGCTGCAAATAGTAAACAAAATTACTGGAGCTGGTTACCCTACCTCCTCCAACCAGTCCTAGGGCAACGAAGTAAGGCAGCTGACCTTAAGCACACCTGAAATGCCACATTACTGTGGATTTCCATGGGTGGGGTGAGAAAATGAAAAGCCCGTATCAGCTTCTTATAAGCGAATATCTATTATTTCCATAAGTATAATCTTCCTAATGTCATCATAAAATCATATCCCTCATCCCTTCCAAAAAGTAAAATTGCTACTAAAATATGTAACAACTTACACTGCACTCCTCCCTGACATTATAATTACTCTTCAATAATTACAGAAATGAGAGCAAAGTCTTGAAAGGAACCATTTGTGTGCCAGGTATCTATACTGAACGCTTAGAAAACACTTCTTCAATTTAGTAATAAGGCTTCAAGGGTAGCTATTATTTTGTATCACCGTTTTACTGATGAGAACTCTAAGGCTCCAAGAAATTAAAGCACTTACCCAAAGTCACACAGTTGTAAGAAAAGACATGAATAGAGGGTAGGTGGTCTTAATCATGACACCACACTGTCTCTCAATACAGAACATGCTGGGGATGGGGGTTCGGGGGTGGAAACCCAGTGATATAGGAAAGCATGTCTTGAGATTATTTTTAAAAAATGACCTTGTGGCAATCTCGAAACTTTTAGATGCAGGCAGATAAATACGATTATACAAAGAGAACAAAGGTAACCAAAAAGTAGTTTGTGAAGAGCTTTCGAAGCTCAAGTACGAAACTCCTCACTCTTCTGTTTATCTGATCATCTTTAAACTTCCCAAAGCCAAAAAGCTTTGGTTTCAAAATCAGTCACAATTTCTTGCTCTCTGACATATTCACATTTACACACTCACTCACACTGTGCATATATGCACACACACAGTGTACAAATACGTACAAATACATGGGAGGAAAATACAATAAAATCAGCCCTCTTCTCTTTGCTGTTGATCAAATGCAGCTAGAGTCAGTGGGGGAGCAGTACCTTGATGTGTACTTCATGTACAAGTACTTTGAAGAAGAACACAGAGGAGTAACTTATTATGTAGCATTCTGAAGGGGGAAAAAAAAAAACCCACTGTAAAATCAAACTCCCCTGAGGAGTGTCATTTCTAGCAATGGGTTCCCCCCCCCCCCCGCCTGCAGTGCCTCTAGGTGATCAAACCAAAAATAACTGGTTCCTGGGCTCAGAAGTTTTCATCAGTAATCACCTTTTGCATTCATAAATAAATCAAAAGGTAATTTTAATCCTATCTTCCCTCTCCCTCCTAACATTGCAGCAGATACTTTTGTAATAGGCAAGGGGCAAATGAAGGGATGTTCTCAGATACAAGTGGGTAAGGACAGACATCCTTCACCGGGTGTCCTTTCCCATATGGGAGAGACACACGGGTTACAAAGTGGAATGGGGACTTCCCCGGTGGTCCACTGGTTAAAAATTTGCCTTGCAATGCAGGGGACATGGGTTTGATCCCTGGTTGGAAAATTATGATCCCACATGCCACAGAGCAACTAAGCCCATGAGCTCCAACTACTGAGCCAGCACAGCACAGCTAGAGAGTCCCCACACTGCAATGACAGATTCCACATGGTATAAGGAAGATCTTGCATGCCCCAACTAAGACCTAGGAAGTCAAATAAACAAACACACACTTAAAAAATAAAAGCAGAAAGCCACATCTCCATCAGGGCCAATCCCAGTTATCTGAAGCACCCCCATACACTAGGGAATGGAACATGTTACCCTGCAGTGGGTCCGTGAAGACAGAAACAATCATTAAGCTCAATTATTTATAGTGATTGGCACCATCAGAAAAGCAACTATTTTCTTTAATTGCTTAAAAACAGCAAAGAATATACCAGCAATACCAGCAAGGGGGTACAAGAATGACAAGACTTCTGCCAAAGTTGACTGATTTTCCTCTCCAATGTTCAGTAACATTGCCTCAAGTCCATGGTGCTCTCCTACTACACACCACCATCATTTGGGGATTAAAACATAATCTAAGAAGCCACAGGCAATCATCTCCTTTCCCTTACTGCTAATGGTTCTCAGAACTGTGATATGCTCATTCTCTCTTTTTTATTTTTTAATTAGGTGAAATCTATTTTATAAAGCAAGAAACTCCTGAAAGAGGTCACAGATTTATCATGATGTTGAAAGTCATAAAATCACAGTTACAGGCTAAGTAGTTAAATCCAAATTACATACCACCCCATTAATTTTATAATCAATAGCGATTAAAGCAAATGAGAAAGTAAAGTAAATGGTAGGATCCTAGCTTAAGTCAAATCAATACATATTTATTGGCATCTATTACGTTTAAGATGCCGTGAAGGAGGAAGGGCAGCGTGGAGCCCTGTCCTGAGCCTTCCAGGAGCTTACCATCTGGCTGAAGAACCTGATGCAGATAATGACGAAGGATTCCCAGTAGAACAGTAGCAATGAGAAGGGTGTCACAAGGCACCCCACAAGTCATGGCCAAGAGAAGCATGCATGAGAGACGGCGAGTGATAGTGCAATGGTTAAGACCATGGGGTTCTGGGACTGAATCCTAACTCTACTATTTACAAGCTCATTGACCTTGGGCCTGTTATGTCTTGTGAGTTGATACTTGCCAAGTGTTTACAAGTAAGGACAGGCACACAGTAAGTGCCATGCGACTGTCTGTTAAATAACAGAAAAATACTACTAAGAGAAGAGAAAGATACCTATCACTCTGAAGTTTCCTAAAGTGCTGAATCTTAGGAAACTCAAGTAGAATTCGAGTATGGTGAGAAAACAAAGTGTTCATTACCCCCATTCCATTGATTATTTCCCTGTTGCTGCTGCTAAGTCACTTCAGTCACGTTCAACTCTGTGTGACCCCATGGACGGCAGCCCACCAGGCTCCCCCGTCCCTGGGATTCTCCAGGCAAGAACACTGGAGTGGGTTGCCACTTCCTTCTCCAATGCATGAAAGTGAAAAGTGAAAGTGAAGTCGCTCAGTCATGTCTGACTCTTAGCGACCCTGTGGACTGCAGCCTACCAAGCTTCTCCATCCATGGGATTTTCCAGGCAAGAGTACTAGAGTGGGGTGCCATTGCCTTCTCCTTCCCTGTTGCTACAAACATGCTAAAAAACAGAAGTGATAACTGGTCCTCTACTATGTTAATCAACTGTGGAAAATTCTGAAAGAGATGGGAATAGCAGACCACCTGACCTGCCTCTTGAGAAACCTGTATGCAGGTCAGGAAGCAACAGTTAGAACTGGACATGGAACAGCAGACTGGTTCCAAATAGGAAAAGGGGTCCGTCACGGCTGTATATTGTCACCGTGCTTATTTAACTTATATGTGGAGTACATTATCACTGCAGATGGTGACTGCAGCCATGAAATTAAAAGACGCTTACTCCTTGGAAGGAAAGTTATGACCAACCGAGATAGCATATTCAAAAGCAGAGACATTACTTTGCCAACAAAGGTCCGTCTAGTCAAGGCTATGGTTTTTCCTGTGGTCATGTATGGATGTGAGAGTTGGACTGTGAAGAAGGCTGAGCGCCGAAGAATTGATGCTTTTGAACTGTGGTGTTGGAGAAGACTCTTGAGAGTCCCTTGGACTGCAGAGAGATCCAACCAGTCCATTCTGAAGGAGATCAGCCCTGGGATTTCTTTGGAAGGAATGATGCTAAAGCTGAAACTCCAGTACTTTGGCCACCTCATGCGAAGAGTTGACTTATTGGAAAAGACTCTGATGCTGGGAGGGATTGGGGGCAAGAGGAGAAGGGGACGACAGAGAATGCGATGGCTGGATGGCATCACTGACTCGATGGACGTGAGTCTGAGTGAACTCCGGGAGTTGGTGATGGACAGGGAGGCCTGGCGTGCTGCGATTCATGGGGTCACAAAGAGTCAGATATGACTGAGCAACTGATCTGATCTGATCTGATCTGGAGGAAGCACAAGCTGGAATCAAGATTGCCGGGAGAAATATCAATAACCTCAGATATGCAGATGACACAATCCTTATGGCAGAAAGTGAAGAGGAACTAAAGAGCCTCTTGATGAAAGTGAAAGACGAGAGTGAAAAAGTTGCCTTAAAGCTCCACATTCAGAAAACTAAGATCATGGCATCTGGTCCCATCACTTCATGGCAAATAAATGGGAAACAGTGAGAGACTTTAGTTTTTTGGGCTCCAAAATCACTGCAGATGGTGATTGAAGCCATGAAAGTAAAAGACACTTACTCCTTTGAAGGAAAGTTATGACCAACCTAGACAGCATATTAAAAAGCAGAGACATTACTTTGCCAACACAGGTCCGTCTAGTCAAGGCTATGGTTTTTCCAGTGGTCATGTATGGATGTGAGAGTCAGATTATAAAGAAAGCTGAGCGCCGAAGGATTGATGCTTTTGAACTGTGGTATTGGAGAAGACTCTTGAGACTCCCTTGGACTTCAAGGAGATCAAACCAGTTCATCCTAAAGGAGATCAGTCCTGGGTGTTCATTGGAAGGTGTGATGTTGAAGCTGAAACTCCAATACTTTGGCCACCTGATGCGAAGAGCTGACTCATTTGAAAAGACCCTGATGTTGGGAAAGATTGAGGGCAGGAGAAGAAGGGGACGACAGAAGATAAATGGTTGGATGGCATCACTGACTCAATGGACATGAGTTTGGGTAGGCTCTGGGAGTTGGTGATGGACAGGGAGACCTGGTGCGCTGCGGTTCACGGGGTCGCAAAGAGTCGGACACGACTGAGTGACTGAACTGACTATGTTAATCCCCTGTAAATATCCTGTCTTCCTCTATTCAAGGATAAACTTTCTAAGACTCTTATAAGCATGCACATATTACTTGTTCATGATCATTCATTTCCCTGCCACTCAAAACCTGACCCGAAGCCCCACCACTCTGCTCTGCTGCTGCTAAGTCGCTTCAGTCATGTCCGACTCTTTGCGACCCCATAGACAGCAGCCCACCAGGCTCCCCCGTCCCTGGGATTCTCCAGGCAAGAACACTGGAGTGGGTTGCCATTTCCTTCTCCAATGCATCAAAGTGAAAAGTGAAAGTGAAGTCGCTCAGTTGTGTCCGATTCTTAGTGACCCCATGGACTGCAGCCTACCAGGTTCCTCCGTCCATGGGATTTTCCAGGCAAGAGTACTGGAGTGGTGTGCCATTGCCTTCTCCACCACCACTCTGCTCAGAGCACTACAAAAAGCTTAACATCTAAATCCAACATTCCCCTCCCCCTAAATTATTATCATTTTTAGTATAGTTGCTTTACTGTGTGTTGGTTTCTGCTATACAGCAAAGTGAATCAGCTGTACATATACATATATTCCCATATATCTTTTTTAGATTTCCTTCCCATTTAGGTCACCACAGAGCACTGAGTAGAGTTCCCCATGCTATACAGCAGGGTCTCATCATTTTATATACAGTAGTGTATATACCAACATCCTTTTTTAATCAGTCAGCATCCTCTCATCTCTCTAGAATATTAAAAACTGTTTACCATTCTAGGCTCTGTCACTGTCACTAGATTCTTGACTCCTAGAAGCAAAGGACTTTCTTACTCAAACTTACATCTCTTGGTACTCAGTAGTCTGTCAAAAAAGAAATTTCTTTGCTAGACTGGGCTTTCTGCTCTGGGGGAAGGACATTTCTAAGACGTCCCCAAGAAACCCACCTCTGCCATATATAACCCATAATCATGGGCAGGACTGCGATATGAAGTCGTTCACTCTGGAAATGAGGCTATGTCATAGGACAAAGAGGGATTCTGCAGATGTAAGAAAGACCCCCAAATGAGTTAACTTCGAGTTAATTAAAGGGGAGGTTTTGCTGGGTGGGCCTGGCCTAATGAGGTAAATTCTTAGAGGCTGGGCCCTTCCAGACATAAAAAAATCTAAATCTAAAAAAAATTTGGCTGCATTCCATGATAAAAATAAGCTTCCATGTAGTAAGAGGGTGTAAGAAGACGGCCTTGTGGCAAAGACCTAAGAACATCTTCTAGGAGCTACTAGTGGTTACTATCCCACAGCTAATGGGATAATGGAGAAGTCAACCCTACAACTTCAAGGATATGAACATGTGAGAGTTTGGAAGTGGATCTTTCCTTAATCAAGTGTCCAGATAAGAACACAGAGAGCTGACACCTTAATTTCAGCCTTGAGGGGCCTTAGCAGAGGATTCAGGTAATAGATGCCCGATTCCAGCCCATGAAAATGATGACATATCAAATGTGGGTTCTTTCAAGCCACTAAGTTATTACAGAGTAACGGCAATCTAACCTACCACATCCCTGTTTTCCTCTGCCTTCCACAGTCTCCTCTGCTAACGCTATTGTCTTTAGCTAACACCTAGCTGTATATTGTTTTCTGTCTCACAATTCTCCAAACTCATCACGTCTAGTTGAATCATTTTAATAACCAACCATATGTAGCTACCTCTAGATCTCTGAACTATTCTTCCCTCTTAGGTCCAAGTCTTATTTTTCCCATTGCTTGATGGCCAGCTTCATGTGGCCACCAAACTCCTTATTAGACGGGTCCAAATATGTCTTGTATTGCCCCATCTGCCTCTTGCTCAGAGTCAGTCCTCCTATTACATGGGTTGCCATGTTCACAACAGCTCCATCTGCCCAGCATTTTGTCTGCAAGCACCCCTGGGAGACTCACCCTCTCTCCCCTCTGCATAATTAGAACCAATGACTGGCCACGTTCTGCTGGCTTTTAATAATCGCAGTTCACATTTAAGCCCTGTTTTCTATTCCCAGTGGAATTTAGACTCTCATTACTACTGTACTACTGGTCTGGCCTTTTTCCTGGTTTATCCAAAACCTATTTCAAAATCTCTAAGTATTTACAAGTAGAGGTCTTTAAAAAGGTAATGGAACTAGCATTGCCTCTGATGGGCTCTTAAAAGTCCACACATGTAAATTTCAAGTCTCAGCTCTGTCACGTAATAGCAATGGCCACATAATACTTTTTAATGTATCTGGGCCTCAGCTTCCTATCCGATTATTGGGGAAGATAACATTTCTTGTAAGGATGAAAAGAAATCCAATAAATGAAGACTGTTGTAATTATTACCTAGAATATTGGCAACAGGACCAGTTTCCCTGTCAATCAGGATTGACAGCTTTCCAAGGTCTTCAATATGCTTTTTTCCAAGTTCCTTTACTAAACTATCAAGGTGACCTCAACTGATGTCTCGCATAGTAACTCCATCAGAGCGTGTTTTGAGGCACCATTCAATTTGCAGACTTTTGGAGAGCGTTAATAACTCTGCTTGTTTACCCTTGTCTCCCTGAACACTGACTACTAGATGCTATGATAAACATTGGAAAAGAAACTGAGAAGTGGATAAAACGGAAACTTGGGAGCAGAAGGGAGGACGGACAGAGAAGAAAGAGAAAGGCATAAAGTAATGGGCATGCTTCAACTCAGCAAAAATCTGTTTGAAGCAAAGATGCCCCTGCGTGTCTGAGGTTACTCTTAATAAGCAATTCCCCTTGGGACACATGAGTCATTACTGAAATCAGTTCTTCTTCTGAATAGTTACAATTTTCCCATGGGAGGAAGGGGGCAGGTTTTAGTATCATTCCACTCATCATATGCCACCCAAAGAAAATACCCAGTGGAGTATAAATTAAATTCTTTTGTTATAAAGGGAAAGAATGAAGTAATTGGATATGCCTGAAAACCTTCAGTTAGCTCATTTGCCCCAGAAGAAAATAGTTGAAAACCTAATTTTTTTTCTTCCTGAAGCTGAAAAATCTCTCAATGATACAATTTTATTTTCTGCCAAACACTGGGGACATGACATTTCTAAAATTTCTGATTGGTTTTAATTTATGAGAAAGAAACCAGAAGACATCAGTTTAAAAATTTTTTAAATATAATCCTTAGGAGCTTTAAAAAAAACCCTCATTGATTTCTTTGAGAATGAGAATCAGAAGAAAATAAAAGGCCCAAAAGTGGATATGTGCTGATCAATACTGGAGCATACAAAAACTGTGTATAGAAAGTCTGAAAGAAGAGAAGGGGCTGAAAATGCAGATGAAAATAACAGAAACGAAAGCAGGAGGAGGTAGGGAGTCAGGAGGCACAGTAACTTGAGGTCCTGTAGGGGACGGGGAAACGAGGAGTGAAGGTTCTAGTTGGCTTTGCCAGATAGACTGGCAGAGAAAAGAGCAGGGCCCAGACAACAGCACCTCCAGGCAGCAACCTGCTCCTGCCGGACTGATGTGTATCACATGGTGATGGACACACTTTGATAACACTCTTCAGGGGACAAGGGAGAGGAGGACAGAACTTACAAATCAGAGATGCTAGGGATGCGGGTCAGAAGGTCAAGAAGAGAGAATAAAAAGGTTCAGACATTGAGAACACTTAGATGTGACTTTAGACACATGATCCCCACAACTCGCTAAGGTAAATCATGACATCCATGTACAGGTGTGGAAGTACAGGCACCAAAAGGCCAAGAAGGTGAGGTTTGTTTTGTTTAGTTGCTCAGTCGTGTCTGACTCTTTGCGACCCACCAGACTCCTATGCCCATGTGATCTCCCAGGCAAGAATCCTGGAGCGGGTTGCCGTTTCCTCCCCCAGGACATCTTCCAGACCCAGGGACTGAACCAGCATCTCCTGCACTGACAGGTAGATTCTTCATCGACTGAGCCACCAGGGAAGCCCAAATGAGGTTTCTGTTGAGCAAGTATCCTTTTCCTTTCCCTGACATCCATGAGAGAAGCTTACCTCTCTGGGCTTTGACAGTGGCCTTGGTATGTGACTTACATGGGCCGCAGATGGAACACAGCACAATATCCCTAAGTTTACACCCTAGGGAGTTTCTGCCCGTTCCTCTGAGAGCTTCTGACCACCGTGAGAAAAATACACTTAAGAGGTGCAACCGTGAAGTCTGCACCCTGGTGTCAACACAGGACACGAGCAGAGCCACCACCCCCGCAGGCTCGCAAAATCAACAGAGGTCCGCAGAGGTGGAAGGATACAATGACACGGACGCATCCCAGTGACTACTACAGTGACAAACCGATTTAGTGAGGTGTCTAAAAATGATTTTTTCCCCCATAATTGCCACGTATTAGCCCTTGGCACCATGGCTGAAACAGAGGCGATTTTCTAAACAAATGTCAGGGTTCTTCTTGCTCAGAAAAGAGCAAGAGAAGTTTAATATAGAAACCTATTTCTGATTTCCACCTCACAGTTTCTAAATATAGCACACTTCTTATTTGGTATGTCTTACTTCTGGGTAAACTTGATTCTTACAGAGTGAACCTCATTAGGCTCTGGCTTCTTGCGGCTTACAAGCTGAGTTTTCGGTTTTTCCGCCTCTCCCCAAAGCTGCCTGTTTGTGCTGTTATTTTTACAAATCGCATTAACTAAGAAGATTGCATTTTATTCTTTTACATCATTAGCTCCCCAATCAGTGCACTTTACTCTTCACCATATTTTTGTAAATCTCATCTGCTATTTTTTTATGTTCCTGCTTCCTGCACTTATCTCCATCAAGTTTAGATAATAGTCACTGACTATTTGATGACTTGAAGCTTTTACTGAACATTGTGGGATTACATCCATAAAAGGTTTTGATGCACTCTGCTAAGCAAAGATCTCTTTCTATCACTACCAGAAGTTTTCATCCTTTGAGATTAAGCCAATAGTTCCAAGAGCAGTGGGCTTCAGGGCAGCAATAATCAACTACTCTGAAGTTAAGACTGCTCCTTTTTCTTAGACTTGGTTTTCTTGAATATATCTCCCTTTGCTTTTCCTTTCTTACTCAACTTCTTGATTAAAATTAAATTAACCTTAATTTCACTCTGTCCCCTGCATCCAAGACCCTTGCTCCATAATTCCCCTTTATGATGTTGGCCTGAGAATTTACTGTTTCATTCGTTTTGTTTTGTTTTTTCCCTGACAAACTGATTAACAATAACACAATATAGGAGTGTGGAAGCTCTCTGAACTTAAAAACCTCTGTTTCCTCCCCCTCATCTATCAAATCAATTCTGATCTCCTTGGCCTGGTTTATCTGCCTGTTGTACTGGCCTCATCTTTTGGCAAAGACTCCTCAGCCACCAACTCATTTCAACACTCCCCACACTTTCTTAAAAATGAACTAACATGGTTTTAGTGTATTATTTTAATTATTTTAAACTATTTATCATTTTATTAGTGACAGAAAAAGGCTCAGCCAAGCAAAATATCCTGCCTGAGGCCGCCCACCCAGTCAATGGCAGAGCTGTCATTTCAAAGTCCCTTCTCATCTCCTAAGCCTTCCCCTCCTGTGCCTCGGTTGTCAAACTCCCCCTGCCAGTGATCACTTACTGACTCTCTAATGTCAGCTCAGTCTTCTCTTAGCACGTTTTCACAACCACCCTGAGACAAATTGAACCACTGGTCCATTCATGTACCCAGGGCCCCTTGCCTACTCCTGTTAGGGGAAGAGTAAACCCCTTTGTATGTATATCAATATCTTTCTACTCCAGCTCCTTGAAGACAGGGCCCTCAGTTTTAATTCTTGGAGCTGACTGTAGGTCCTGACACACTGCAGGTGTTCAGAACATGACTGCTGACCCCAGTCTAGATACCAGAGAAAAATGTAGATAGTTGTCACAATTACCAAAGAAAAGGAAAGATTTGGGGGTGGGGGGACATGTGTGAATATGTATCCATATTGTTGTTTGTTGTTTAGTCACTAAGTCACATCTGACTCTTTGCCACCCTGTGGACTGTAGCCCGCCAGGCTCCTCTGTCCATGGAATTTCCCAAGCAAGAACACTCAAGGGGTTGCCATTTCCTACTTCAGAGGATCTTCCCAACCCAGAGATCAAAGCCACGACTCTCGCGTTGGCAAGTGGGTTCTTTACCACTGAGTTACCTGGGAAGCCCTGTATCCATAGAGGTTTGGTTATATACTAATGTACACGTGGGTTCTATATAATATGTGGATTATCTGTATAGATAATCCATTAAGTTAAGAAGGTACTATAGCTATCCCACAGGAATTATAATATGTTGATGGGATAAAGATAAAAATGGAGCACAAAGCAAACAGTGGCTAAATATCCCTTTGATGTTTTTACCTTAACACAGAAACTCTTTTAAAAAGCCTTTGAGGACAGCTTATCAATACTTTATAAGCAAGAGGTGGTTAGAGTGCAGGCCACTTTACAAATAAACTTCTAATTTTTATAACTCAACAACTGAGAAGAGTCATGGGATCCTTAAGTCTTTTGCAAAAAGAGAGCCCCGGGCTCATATAACTCACAGAGTTCTACTCGGGGAAGAACTTGAGATACGGTAAAATTACAATGTTTCCCCACTATACAATTTGCATTCTTAGATTTTGCCACCTAACATCACATGCCATATACTCATTTATATTTGATAATGTTTCTTAAAAAATGCTTCACGTTTGTTTCTCACTCAAAAGATAAGGTCAAGAGAGACTGAAACATACACCAGAAGAATTGTCAACAACAGTTTAAGTGACGGCTGGTGGCTATCGCACACCTCTTCTGTATTCTCTTTTTCTCTTAACATTTCCATTTCCCTCTGGGAACCCTTCAATGCTGCATTCCCACTCTCTACCTCTCAGCAGTTGCAGAAGAAGTATTTTCTCTTCCAGGTCACTATTGACAGCAAAAATTCAATGAAAATATATATGCTTTAGTCACTTTGAAAGAACAGGTGAGTTAAAATACTCAGCAAGAATCCAAGGACCCACAGCTCTACCTTTCTCTTTTTGACATATTCTCTCCCTTTCCTCCTCCCTCCATGCTCTGTGGTGAGGACCTGTGGGGGTGCATATGAAGTAATTTCAAGGTGTACATCAATCTGACCCACGAGGGCGAGAATTATCATGCCCCTCTAGTAGTACTCCAAAAGGCTGTCTGGACGGATGTGGCCACATTTATCTGTCACTGGACATGCTGCCTGATGTACATTAGTCACCATTTCGGGTTTTAATAATAAATTCAAACTGTCTTTTCAAGCCATTTTCTTTAATGCTTTGACAGACTTATACCAGCAATGCTCTAGATAAATGCATGCTTCATCCCAAAGAGATATCAGAAAGAATAATTTCTCTTCAATTTACTCCTGCATTTTGCCTGTTAATTATTTTAAACATTTTGCAGCAGATTGCTCAGTCTCATTAAATAAAAGCGCTCTCTTCAACTCCTTACCCACTCCCATCCACCCCCCAATCATAGTTTTTACACTTTGTGGTTTCAGTTTTGAAACATTTTACTAACTACAACATTCATAGTTAAACCAAAGGAGAGACATCATTTGTAACAATGTTTTTCTCATCTGTAACATCTATCAGAGGTTTTCTTTTCCAGTTTATTTTATATCACCTTCAAACAAATAAATCTGGGGTTACAATAGTATCCCTCCTTTTCTAGACTGTGCAAAGAAAAAGGTAATTTACACAGTGCATCGCTAAACTATACTGACTGCACAGGATCGATGGTGCAGGAGGAAAGCAGTAATGCATCACAGGACCACCCCTTATCCATCAGTCAGAGCAGAGATGACAGTGCCAGTGGCAAGCCATCAGCATACACGTTTTCCTCTGTGATCTGTGCCGAAATGTAAGCTGTCCAGTTCATACCAGCCTTTGGCCAAAGCCTATTGAAAAGTAACTGCAAACCACAAACTTCCCATCCTCTAAGAACATTTTAAATGGATAAAGTATGCAAACACAGCCACTGACATTTCCAGGGAGTCTAAACTGTAAATGACTGAGTGTTAGTCAAGTTGATTTTTAAATGAAAAATTTAGGTATGATGGCAAGGCAGTTTTTCACAATCCCCTGATGTTATCCAGGAGTTGATGTAGTATTGGGGAATTATATAAGATGATGTAATTATTTTTTTAAATGTGCTTTTTTTTTTTTTTTTTACCACCAGCTTGGTTTATGAAGAAAGATGCACACGCCTGCTGAAGTACATCTGTGTAAGTGAGGAGGCAAGAAGACTAGAGCCTGATAAGCACATAAAAGCCTAGCCTAGACTTTCCTCTGTTTCCTTTTCAGAGTGGAGACAAAAAGCCAGACTGAGTTACTTCCATTCAACGATCTAAGCAACAAATATGTTTTCATACCTACTATATGCCAGGCACTGTTGTAGGTCCTGGGAACACAGAAGTGAAAAAAACACATTAGAAAAATAACCAAAACCCTACCTTCATGGAGTGCATTCTAATCAACCTACTTTGTTCATCTTCATAGATCTGCACCAGAAGATATGTATTTTCATCTTTAAAGTATTTCATATTGAAATTAATCCAACTAAAATTTTATTCCTTTTCCTAAAGAGTATGGATTTTTAAGAGTTAATCATCTCCAAAAAATGTTTGCCTATGTCTACAAAAAGCATTTTTGGCTTGAAATTCTTTTAACTACTCACCTACTTTGCAGAATGCTATCCTGTGAATGGAAATGACCAAAAAACAGGAAAAATAAACTTTTTTCCCCCAAGAATAAATGAAGCAGAACATCTAATGTGTATCTATTTTGTATTTTCCTATTGGATTTTATTTTTTATGACATCCATTTCTGCCCCAAGTTCACAAATGAAGCCCATTAAAACCTCCAATTTGGTACAGATTTCTTGAAAATCTGCAAAGTAACAAACAAATTGAGATGATCATCTATCTTAAAACTCATCACAGATGCCGTTGATCAATAGCTGGTATCAGTAAATCTCAGATAGACATGTGGGCAAGACTGTTGGAGCCAGGCAAGGATACTTCTTAATATGGATACTGATGTCATTTAGGCAGAAAGAAGCTGGGCAGATTTGCAATAAAAGGAAAGTGATTATATAATACATCCAAGCCATAAATACACACTCCATTAAGTTATAAAATTCTATATGTCTTTAGGAGGGCTTCCTGTCAGCCACTTAACTTAGAGAAAAAAAGAGGAATGCTCCATTAATCATTCATTCGGCCGAAATTTACTGAACCTTTACTCTCCGTCCAGCACAAGACATCACCCTCATCAGTACCGGGCGTTGAGTTCACTGTGTACCAGACACTGTGCTTGTTGGTTACATGCCTCATCTCAGGCAATCAATGAGTAACCCTCCAAGCTGAATGGAAACTGTATCCTCATTTTATAGATGAAGCTTATGATACTCAGAGAGGCCATTTGTCTGCTTGTCATCTAACAGCAAACTAAGTATTCAGGCACCAAACAAGAGTCTGTCAATCTCCTAAACCCATGGTCTGCCCTGGCCCCCCATCAGCTTTGTTAACATATATTTGACATTTAACAATGCTAAGTTTAAGGTGCACAGTATGTTGACTTGATACACCTATATACTGCAAAATTACTGCCACCCTAGCATTAACTGCTTTCATCATGTCACATAAGAACAATTTCTTTCGTGAGTGGGGGGGGCGCACTTTTAAGATCTATTCCATAAGTCCTTTACTGATCCCCATCACTCGCTAAGGTACTCTCACCGCCGCTTGTACATCCAGAGCCCCACAACTCCTCACACTCATGTTCAAAGCCCTGCAAGTTCAAATGTGACCTTGTCCCTTGAGTCTCATTTTATAGACAATGGAATTAACAGCAGTATTCACTGACAAGTCAAAAATTTCTTAAATAATCAAATGGTCCCTAAGTTTCTCTCAGTGGTGCCAATAACAACTCACTGCCTTGGATCTGCTTCTCCTCCCCATTCAAATTCCAGACTAGATTCTGGTATTTACTCCACCAAGGCTAGGTTTTCTCCCAGTGGACGGGCAACTGGGCTTTCTGCATTTCCAAGTCATTTGATTCTGAATATCCAGCTGCCCGTCTCTATGTAGAAGATGACATATAAATGAAATCATTTATACAACAGCCATTCTAATTTTTTAAATAAACCTTAGACATGTCAAATTAGGCATATGGCATATAACAAAAATATACTAAATAATAAGAGACCGTATATTAAACATTTACTGTGTACCATGTCCCATGCCTAGAACTTTACTTGCAACATCAATTAATTCTATCAGCATTCCTATGAGAAACGTACAATAGCTATTCTGTCATAAGAAAGTGAAAGTCACTCAGTCGTGTCCAACTCTGCAACCCCATGGAGCCTGCCAGGCTCCTCTGTCCACAGAATTCTCCAGGCAAGAATCCTGGAGTGGGTAGCTGTTCCCTTCTTCAGGGGATCTTCCCAATCCAGGGATCAAACCCAGGTCTCCCGCATTGCAGGCAGATTCTTAACCATCTGAGCCACCAGAGAAGCCTAAGAATACTGGAGTGGGTAGCCTATCCCTTCTCCATGGGATCTTCCCGATCCAGGAATCGAACCAGTGTCTCCTGCATTGCAGGCAGGTTCTTTACCAGCTGAGCTACCAGGGAAGAAGCCCAGTCATAAGAAAGCTAAACCTAAAAACCCTGCCCAGGGAGTTTCCTGGTCATCTAGTGGTTAGGATTCAGCACTTTCACTGCCATGGCCCAGGTTCAATCCCTGGCTGGGGAAGTGAGATCCTGCAACCCATGCAGCACAGTCAAAATTTAAAAAAAAATTTTTTTAATTAAAAAATGTGTGTTTGTTTTTTTTTTTTTTTAAATTCAGGGTGCTGGTGCACTGGGATGACCCTGAGGGATGGGATGGGGAGGGAAGTGGGAGGGGGTTCAGGATGGGGACACATGTACACCCATGGAGGATTCATGTCAATGTATGGCAAATTTTTAATTCTTAAAGATTAAAAAAAATCCTGCCAATAGTCATAGGGAATGTGAATTTGTTTGTGACAAATTCTCAGTTCAAACTACACAGCTCATAGAATCTCAAAATGTTATCAAATAAGTAAAATGTATACAGATCTACAGTAGTTTCTCTCTTGACTTTCTCACTGTTTCTACAATATTCAATAGGGCAAAAAATCTCTAGAAGGTCTCATTTCAGGGTATTTTCATTGACTCAAGTTCTTTCATAAAACACTATTAGTGTCTCTCTCCAGTTGTTCAACTGTTGAAAATGAACCTAAGTGCAACTAATACAGGGTGATGCACTGTATTTATCACTTAAGGTGCTTTAGTGTCTACAATGGAATATGATTCTGACACTCTAGTAAATTGCAACCCAGAAAGAGCAACATACTGTAAACATCTAAGATGTAACAACAAGTTTTACGAAATCATCTTTTCTTGGAAATCTGTAAGTTCATCTTTTTTTTTTGTTGCTGTTGTTTTGTTCTTAGAGTCCTTTCAAAGTCCAACAAGGTAGAAGCAGATGATATCCCTGTCTTTACATGATGGAGCTGGTAGAAAAGCAGAATAATGCAAGAAAAAAGGGGAATTTTGCACTGAAAGAACGTAATTCTGAATATTTCATCAACACTTGCTGAATCACTGATGAACTCAAACTCTAGTTTTATCCTCTTCAGATTCCTTCTAGATCGTGCTACTAATAAGTTTGACCAAGTCACTTGTCTGCTCACAGAATTGCCAACAGGAGGAGTTAATTCACCAAACTGTACAAGTTACCAAAATAGCACATTGTTTACCTTCTGAGCCGCCAGGGAAGATTTAAAAATGGCTAGCAATGTCTAAACAATACATATAGATACTCTTCTTAAATATTTTCTTGGAAGGAGGGAGAGTGTCCACTTAACAATAGTTTTAAAAGTTAAAAGGCCGTTTTAAAAGTGGCCTGGAAAAAAATAAAAAATAAAAAAAAAAATAAAATAAAAGTGGCCTGGAAAAAACAATAAGATCCTTAAGACCCTTTATCATCTCAAACTTATTAAACAACTGTGCCACTCTTTGTGTGTACCTTAGAGAGCGCAGGAAAAAAAAAAAATCACTTAACCAGTGGAGATTACAACACAGAGACATATTTTTCAAAATAGCCACATTCAAACTGGTTAAAATAACGAGGCCATGGATGAATCACTGTTGGAAATCTTAGACCAAGAATTTACAAGATAATATTATGTATCACTGATCCTATATGTATATATAAAGTATATGCATTTTATATGCATTTATAAATATGAACATATAACACTTATTTTTTTAAAAAATGCCTTTTATGATACACCCAAGGATGCCTTTAGAAGTTTGACTTCCTGTCCCAAGTATCCACTGTCCCTCTAAAAGCTGTATTCTCCAAGCACCACTGTTCTTATCCATCATTTTAGGTCATTTTCCCCTCTAAGTCACTTTTAAAGGAATGTGATTCTCTCTTTTTTCAAAAGAGATACGAATTTCTCACAATGCCAGATGGCTTTATTATCTAGTTGAGGTGCCTGATTCATCTTCCAAAGTAATAACAATTTTTTACATAGTCTTTATTTACACAGTTGTCTTCAAAGATAACTTCTTGTGATTGGTGAAAGAATGGTCTATAGGAAATGCAAAATCAGACTCAAGTGTCTTTTTTTTTTTAATCCCCTCTAATATATGAGAAAGATCATAGGATTTTTCTGATAGTGGAGAGACTGCCCAAAGACCCTAACTCCATTAGATTAGAACACAGATGAATGACTAGTGCAATTTTCTGGATATGGTCACAGCAGCGTCACCAGGGATGGGTCTTAGGTATCCTGGCCCTATGTAGTGACTACGTATGGATTATCACCAATGGTCTAGAGCAGCGGTTCTCAAATATAAAGCACTTAAGTGTCACTTAGAGAGATGACTCAGTCTCCTGGGAACCATCTCCAGAGATCTCAGTGCTCTAGGTCTCAGTGTAGCCCACACATTTGTACTGTTAACAAGATCTCAGGCGATGCCAAATGCTAGTTTTGAGGTCACACTTTGAAAGTCACTCTAGAGCACTGTGATTCCAAAGCACTTAGGGTCACCTGTACCCTTGCTCCGCTTCTGAATTCCTGTTCTGGATGATCCTGGTCTGCTGCTTTAAGAAGCACTTGTTCTCCAAAGAAAGGACACTGTGCAAGTGGGAGGCTATCCTCCTTTGTCTAAAAAAATAAATAAAAAATTGGAACTTGAAGCTCTTCACTTGGAACAGAGAGCAAGCTGACACTGGTTTACAAAGGCCTATCCTATTTCTGATCCTTTATCATTTGAGAGAGATGTGAGCAGTCCATGTCAAAAATGCACATTGCACATTCCCAGAAAGCCATTCACAGGGCCAACTGTAATTTTATTTAAGCCTGTCTGAACTTGCTTTTTGCTCTTTTTGCCCCCTGTACCCACTCATATTTTTTCCTTTGCAAGAAAGAACTCAGAAACCAATAAAAAAAAAAAAATCAAGCATTTCTGTTTATATCAAGATTTACACTGTAAACCCCTCTACTCATCCTCCTATGCAAAAAGAAAACGTAAGACCATTAACAGTCATTCTTCAAAAACGATTAGTAAAAAAATCTGAAAGATGGATTGTCCGTAATATTTCCTCACCCTTTGTGTGCAAATCCATATGGTGGTGGCTGGAAGACCAACTATCTAAGAATAAAACAGATATACTCCTTGCTGTAAAGCAGCAGATGTAAACCCAAATGCCTACAGCATAAATAATGTAATTTAATGGATCAAGCCAGGAGTAAGACAAGAGAGAGAGGGACAATGGAGAACTTGAGAGCTAGTTTCATCTAAAGAAAGCTGCTACTGCTTGGCTGCAGACCAAAGTGCAATTTCAGTACCATCCATAATCTAGTCATTCTTTGGATTGTTACTGCTTTCCGTTTTTCGCCTAGTCCTATTTCTTGGCGTATTCAGAGATTTTAAGTTAAATTACAGATGTTAAGTATGAAAAATCAGAGAGAAAATGGATGATGGCGACTTCTGGATAAGGTTCATCCTCATCTGTGATAGGCAGCCTGAGATGGGACAAGTCTCATTTCTCCAATTCAGGACTTTTTGTGACCTGATGGAGTGTGGCCTGCCAGGCTCCTCTGTCCATGGGATTCTCCAGGTAAGAATACTGGAGTGGGGTGGCATGCCTTCCTCCAGGTGACCCACGGATGGAAGCCGTGTTCTTACCTCTCCTGCATTGGCAGGTGAGTTCTTCATCACTAACGCCACCTGGGAAGCCCAACATCCGGGCTGAGTGCATAGCTTCCTATGTGCGATCTTCTGCCTGGTTTCTCAGCTTTTCATCACAGCCCCAGAATTGGCAAGTCTCCTGAAGGGAAGGGTGGACAGGATGCTGGCTCACGACTCCACAGTTCACTTGCTGTAGAAGTCTTGGTTTTCTCGGAAGCTCTTTGATTTCTTCAAATTAGGTATGTTTCAGATTCTGTTTATATTTGGCTTTTCTATTGTTTTCTAAGAAGAACTGGTTGGCCATAGGCCACTCCAACTTATCAAGAAGTAGAAGTTCCCAGGTTAATTCAATATGGTAATATATCTACTTCCCTTGGAAACAATGCTTTTATTCTGAAATTTGGTGTTTAAAGTCAAATTTAAACACCTAATCCACAAAAGCTATGTAGCGATTTTTTTTAAAAGAACTGAGTACAGATGTCATTGCTTATGCGTGTATATGTATTCAATTTCAAACAAGACATCAACTAATTTTTTGTCCAGTACTCTCCTTTAATACAGATATGTCAGGCAATTTTTGTAATTTGTCAGCAGCCTTAAAAGAAATTTCAAACAGCCACAAATCAATGTTATGGTTTAGAGTACTTGAGATACTCTAGATAAATATTTGATGATAGATGGACAGTAGGCAGAGGAATGGTTTCATCCAACTCAGTAATAAAAAATAGGTGACAAGATGCACACCCGTGTGCTTATCAGGGAACACGATGAGAATGGTGCTGACAGAACATCACTCTCTTAGTTGCAAGTAACTGGTCCAACTTAAAGCTAAGAGATAGAAATCTAAATATAAACACTGCCTGCCTTCAGCCTTTCTGTGTAATACAGTGCCTTGGATGAACAGGTACAGAAGATGGATGGTAAAATAACCAAATTATTTCCATTAGTATGTGTCAATTATAAATTGGCACTTGCCAAGAGCATTTTCCACTGACTGAACAACAACAAGGGCATTTGCCATCTGCCTCTGCGGAGACTGAACCCTGTGCTCTGCAGCTGCTCACCTTCAACACCCCCTGAGCGGAATTTGGGAGGCAGAGTGAGGCACTCTGTGCTCCAGGGAAACCCGGTGGAACAGGCCTTTAGATAGTTTGATATTTTCAGGAACCGATTTCATGATTCCTATCCTTGCATCTCTTCTTATCTAGAAAATTACTTAAATTCCATCATGGTGACATCAGCTCCTCCTGACTAGCAGAAAACCTTTTGTAAAGTAAGCGTTTGATTGTACTGAACTCCCCCTTCACCAAAATCATATATATTGACCTTTCCCCACTGCCTCTTTGGAGCAGTCTCTCAGAGCTATCTGAGGTACTGTCTCCCAAGCTGCAGTCCTCCTTTTTGCCCCCAAATAAATATTAACTCACAACTCTCCTGTTGTGCATCTTTTCAGTCTAATACATGTGTTATGTCCAATGGTGGTTTCTGATATTCCTGAGAATTCATCTGTAGAAGAAAAGTAAAAGAGCAATCACAGATTGTCTTTATCAAAAATGTTGAAGGCTCTCTGAGATTATTGCCCTGTTAGGACAACTAGCCTAATGAGTAAGGAGCTCATCACCATGTAGGTAGCTTGAGAATGTGGCCAAGGGCATGGTATGAGATCATCCATTATGAATGCTGGCTTAAGTTCCTTTGGGATTGTAACTGACTACATGGCAGGGGCGGGGGGTGGGTCTCTGCTGAGAGGGCTCTAGTCTTTTTCAATGACAGGCCTACACTGGAGGTAATCACTAAGAGCAAATAGCCAGACACTTGTATGATGGGGATGTGAGAAGACATCAGAGTATGGCACGTTTCTTGAACTAATTGTTTGATTATTATCTAGTCTTAAGATTGAGGCATGCTTGTGGACACAGTGGAAGAAGGAGAAAGTGGGACAAATTGAGAAAGTAGCATTGACATATATACTCTATTCTGTATAAAATAAAGAGCCAGTGGGAAGCTGCTGTATAGCATAGGGAGATCAGCTTGGTGCTCCGTGATGACCTTGAGGGGTAGGAGGTGGGTGCTGTGGGAAGGAGGCTCAAGAGGGAGGGGATATGCATACACAGCTGACTCCCAGTGGTGCTAGTGATAAAGAATCCACCTGCCAGTGCAGGAGACATAAGAGACATGGGTTCAGTCTCTGGGTTAGGAAGATCCCCTGGATGAGGGCATGGCAACCCACTCCAGTATTTTTTTTTTCCCTACTCCAGTATTACTGCCTGGAGAATCGCATGGACAGAGCAGCCCAGTGGGCTACAGTCCATGGGATCAGACATGACTGAGGCGACTTAGTACACACCCATGAAGTTGATTCATGTTGCTATACAGCAAAAACTAACACCATTTTAAAGCAACTATTCTTCAATTAAAAAACAAACCAAAAAAAAAAAAAAAGATTGAGACACCCAAAAGACTTCTGCCTAAAAACAAATAATAAAAATGACTTTAGCTTGGTGTGCAAGTTTCCAAGAATAGGACAAAGGAGCACTACCCGTATGTTGCCAAGGGTATTACATGGAATCTGTTCATCTTCACAACAGTTCTGCAAGGTGATCATGAATACTGTCATAATCCTCATTTTTACAGATGAGGAAAATGAGGCACAGAGTGGTTTAATAATTTATTCTAGGTAGTAAGTACCAGACAGCCGACCAGAAACTAGGTCTCTGGTTACTACACCTCAAGTCCTTCACCACACAGCTTTATTGGCCTCCTGGAATGAACTGGTCATCTTAACGCTTAGCTTGTAGTCTCTGTACTTGAATAATGTGGCTACATATTAGACATGTGTCTTTCCCTGCTGTCCTTAAATTCTGAGCTAAATATAAAATTAATGACATCCTGGGAGCCGTGATTCTTCCTTAGCACATTGGACTAAGAACATGGTTTATGAAATCTTTATATTTAGTTGAAATGTGTTTACTAAGTCTTGCCAGGAAGTTTGTTTTATGGGGATATTACACACGGGTCACAGAAATGGCCACAAGGGTCAAGAAGCCTTCTTTCCAACCAGCTGTTTACCTCCAAATAATAAGTAGATTTGGAAAATCAAGCACCTGAGTTATTCCCTTTGACAAGTCACTAGGTCTGTATAAAGAATAGTCACTTAATACAAAAAGGGTGGGAAGATTCCATGGAGTTGTCCTCCCTTGACATTGATGCAAAAACACATATTGGTGTTTAGATCAATCATCTTTGAGGAGGCAAAACCTGGTTTGACTACTTAGAGACTATACACTGAAAATCTGCTTTTCAAGGGGCATTCACTAAGCACCAAAGGAAAGAGAACTGGTATCCCTGTCTGCAGGCCAACATCTTGTTTCTGGCTTTTCTATTATCTATGCAACCAAGAGCAAGGCACACTGTGAGCCTCCATTTCCTCTTCAACAAAAGTTGCCAACCTGCCTCATGATGTTTTGTAAAGGTGGCACCTCTGGAAGCAATTACTATTCACTCACGTGCTGTGCTTAGTCACTCAGTCGTGTCCAACTCTTTTCGACCCCACCAGGCTTCTTTGTCCATGGAGATTCTCCAGGCAAGAATACTGGAGTGGGTTGCCATGCCCTCCTCCAGGAAACGTTCCCGATCCAGGGATTGAACCCAGGTCTCCCACATCGCAGGTAGATTCTTTACCTGCTGAGCCACCAGGAAAGCCCACAAATACTGGAGTGGGCAGCTTAGCCCTCTGACCCAGGAATTGAACTGGAGCCTCCTGCACTGCAGGAGCTTGACCAGCTGAGCTACTAGGGAAGCCCACTACTCACACATAAGATAACGTATATGATATATGCATGTATACAACATACATACACACACACACACAGCACCAAGGCTACACTGTGCATATTATCCAGATTCCAAGGACTCTATCAGCAACAAGGTAGAAAGAGAGCAGACAAGTCCACTAAGCCACCCCAGAAGAAGTGAGCCTGAGACAAGATGCTGGGTTTCCACAGTGATGGGAAACTGGCAGAGTAATCCGAGTAAAGGAATAGGAAGGGAAAGGACTACAGAGATTGGCTACAGAAGTGGGTCCCAGAGAGCCTTGCTAATGTGCACTGGATAAGTGTGGAATTTTGGAACAAAGTAGCAGCCAACAAGACTTACTCATGAAAAGAAAATTATTTGTAATAGAAAAATCTGTGTGAGAGGTATCATAAACCAAAAATACCAACATGCAGGATCCCACTTGCTCCTGATAACAGGTCCATGGAAGGTATGCCTTTGACTTACTGATCAGGTACCAGAGGCCCTGACAAATGTATCAGTTATTGTCAGGTCAACATAGAGAGTGCGAGGTAGAAGACGGGTTCAAACAGGGGGTCTGTTTGACTCCAGGAACCGTGCTTCTTGCCCACCTTGCTGTGTTGCCTCTCTTTATACCATGCCAGGATATAAGCCAGCTTGTGGGCTAGCCTGTCTTTCTGTAGATGAGAACAACTTTGTATTTAAATGCATGGGGGAAAAATGAATCACTATATACACTCAAATGCTTCACAGTATTTCTGTGTTGTGAGAACACAGGGGACTTTTCCAACATCCTGAAGTATATTATCTTTCTTAATGAGAAAGAGAAAACAAAAATATTAAAATACATCAGCATCTTTCCTCCTAAAGGATATTTCTATTTTTGTTTGTGCTTTACTGTGTTTTTGTTGTTGCTGTTGTTTTTCAAAATGATTCAGAACATCTGTGTCAAAAATAGAAATGAGGGAGTCAAAAGGGAGAGCTTGTTTAGGGTTCAATAGTATAGATGTCAGAGAAGGCAATGGCACCCCACTCCAGTACTCTTGCCTGGCAAATCCCATGGATGGAGGAGCCTGGTATGCTGCAGTCCATGGGGTCGCTAAGAGTCAGACACAACTGAGCGACTTCCCTTTCACTTTTCACTTTCATGCATTAGAGAAGGAAATGGCAACCCACTCCAGTGTTCTTGCCTGGAGAATCCCAGGGACGGGGGAGCCTGGTGGGCTGCCGTCTATGGGGTCACACAGAGTCAGACACTACTGAAGTGACTTAGAAGCAGCAGCAGCAGTATAGATGTGATTTTTTTTTTTTTATGATTGCAAGTATCTATGGGACATGAGGAAGCAGCTGAAAACATCTGAGTGGACCTAGTCTAGTAAGGGGTTGGACTTGGGGTTCATGATTACAGAGGGTAGGGATTCTCAGGGCCTGGGGCAGAGGGTCACTATATAGCTCTTCACAAACTGGGTATTCCCCACCTCAAGATGCTCAGAGGAAGCTTTAGTGATTAGTGAGAACCACTAATCTAGAATGCAGTGTGCTGGTGGGAATAAGCAGTTACGCCTCAAATATGTGGGCCTGGAGAATAGCAAGGAATCACTGATACACAAAGAGATATTTTCTAGAGAGCTATTCAATCAGATGGGCTTTCCTGGTGACTCAGTGGTAAAGAATCCACCTGCCAAGTAGGAGAGGTGGGTTCAATCCCTGGTTTGGGAAGATCTCCTGGAGGAGGAAATGGCCAGCTCACTCCAGTATTCTTGCCTGGGAAATCCCATGGACAGAGGAGAATGGAGGACCACAGTCCATGGGGTCATAAAGAGTCAGATACGACTTAGTGACTAAAACACACACACACGTGCAATTAGATAAGACAGTATAGGGAGAAGGTAAAAGAAAAGTAGGAAGCTCAGGACAGACCTACGGGAGTTCCATATTTGGAGACTAGAAAGAAGATAAAGGGAAATGAAAGGTAAGGGAGAAAAGAGAGAACAGAAGTGTGGGTGGGTAGGAGGGTATTCAAAAGAACATTCTAATATGAATCCTTATTGCTTAAAATGAAGGGAAGCTTCAGAATGTAAAACTATTTTCAAAAGAAATATTTCATAACATATGTAAATCTTTACCTGGATTAATAGAGAAAATGAAGACACTGGCTCCCATTTAGCAATATGGAAATTCATAAGCTCTCACATTATTGGGAGGGAACCACAGACTATTTCAATGAGATTTATAAGCAGATAAAACTTTTTCCAAATTAGTTCTTTCTAATAGTTAAAAGTTAATGTGGATACTTGTAATCTGTATGATGAAAAGCTTGTTTCAGGAGTTCTGGGGCAACTAAGAAGGCAATCACTATATTAATTAATATTGTGCTTTAAACACCAGTGAAACAGCAATTAACAAAAAGCCCATTATGCAGTTATTACTATTCAGAAAAGAACCTTTTCTACAAAGTTTTACGTATTCGGCAATCTTGAACTTAATCTGAGCCCTGTACTCACAGAAAATAGTCAAGGTCAAGAAATCCTTACCCTTTCAGGAAACAGTCAGAACCGCAAGGACCAATGTCCCCTTGGATATTCTAAGACAATTCCTCAATGTCCATCCACCATGTTTCATAAAACCTCATTTTTTTTCTTTCTTGAGACATTCCTCATGAATGAATGTCCCCCCATTAAAAGGCCCTGAATGAAGTCATGTCTTTAATTGTCTGGTACATTTTTGTTTGACATATTCCACTGTTTTCCAGAGAGTTTTCCAGTGAGATATAGCATGCTTTTTCCATACTCTTTTTCAGAAAGATGTATGAAGGCAAACTATCAGCTAAATGAAATTTCACAAAGGATATCAACTGATGACACTAGCGCCCCAACTCCAAGAAAAAATGAGTATTTAAGTAAAAATCTCATTTTGCATGAAAAGAAATCAGTACAATTGAAAACTGATTCAAATTTCTTATTTAAATAACAAGGTAAATAACAATAATAAGGAAGTCTACCTCCCCAGCAACAAGAAACACTCCCAACTTTGCATAACCCCACAGGCGGCACTGGGCCATTTCATAAGAGCCAGCAGGATTGACCAGTTCTAACAACGTGGAAACAGAGAAAAATCACAATTTCAGCCAAGCTGCAAGGTCCTAACCACGAAGATGACTTAAAAATAAAAACTTTATGCCCACATGGGACTCAGGAATCACCCAAATCCAAATTTCTGCAGCCTCCTGCATTACAAAATCCAGATACAATTCAGTGTAACAAATCCAACTGATGTTTTAAGACTTGTGATTTTCCACTCCCTGGTTTCAGACTGTGTTGCAAAGCTACAGTAGTCAAAACAGCATGGTATTTGCACAAAAACAGGTATGTAGATCAGTGAAAGAGGATAGAGAGCCTTGAAATGAACCCACATACTTATTGTCAATAATCTACAACAAAGGAGGCAAGAATATACAATAGAGAAAATACAGTCTCCTCAATAAGTGGTGCTGGGAAAATTGGACAGCTACATGTAATACAATGAAATTAAAACATTATGTAACACCACACACAAAAATAAGCTCAAAATGGATTAAAGGCCTAAATGAAAGGCCAGAAACCTTGAAATTTCTAGAGGAAATCATAAGCAGAACACTCTTTGACATCAACTGTAGTGATATTTTTTGGATCCATCTCCTAAAGCAAAGGAAATAAAAGCAAAAATAAACAAATGGGACCTTATTAAACTTAAAAGCTTTTGCAAAGAAACCATTGACAAAATGAAAAGACAACTTACAGAATAGGATAAATATTTGCAAATGATTTAACTGATAATCCAACACATTTGAACAGCTCATATAACTCATCATCAAAAAAACAACCCAATTTTAAAATGGGTGGAATAGCTGGATAGATATTTTTCCAAATAGGAAATTCATAGGCCAACAGGCACATGAAAAGATGCTCAACATTGTTTATCATCAGGGAAATACAAATCAAAATCACAATGAGATATCACCTCACACTTGTCAGAAAGGTTAACCACAAAAAGAACACAAATAATGAATGTTGGTGAGGATATGGAGCAAAGGTGAACCACCTACATTGTTGGTGGGATTGTAAACTGCTACAGCCACTGCGGAAAATAGTGTGGAGGTTTCTAAAAAACCTAAAAATAGAACTCAGCAATTCCATTTCTGGGTATACTTCTGAAAATAAAGTTAAAACACTAATTCAAAAAGATATACACACCTCGATGTTCATAGCAGCAGTATTTACAATTTCATGCAGCAGTATTTACAATTACATGGACGCAACCTAATGTAAGTAAACGGATGGGTGGGTAAAAAAGATGTAATAGATCTGTATGTATACACACACAATGAAATGCTACACTATTCAGCCATCAAAATGAAAGGAATTTTACCACTTGCAGCAACATGGAAAGTGACTTGGAGGATATGCTAAGTGAAATAAGTCAGACAGAGAAAGCCAAATACTGTATGATATCAGTGTAATTAGTGAAAATAATAAAGAAGCAGACTCACAGAGAATAAACCAGTGTTTACCATGGGGAGAGGTATGGGGTAAGAAGAGATTCAAAGGTAGAAACCATTATGTATGAAAAAAGCTACAACGATTCATTGTACGAGGGGAATACAGCCAATATCTTATAATAACTATAAATGGAATACAAGCTTTAACAAGTGTGAATCACTACATTGTACACCTATAACTTATGTAATACTGTACACCAACTATTCTTTAATTTAAAAAATTAAGGAAAAAATGTGATTTTTCTTTAAGTTTATTGTGCTTAGAAGGAAATGATTAAATATAGCACACTACATTTCTATACTTCTCATGAGATTTCTCATGTGAATAAATGCTTACTTCCATGGGGGAGTTACAATAGTCTAATGACATTCATTTTAGGTTCTGCTGAAGTAAATTCACACCACAACTTTAAGGCAGAAAAGTTTGCAGTAGAATCGGCCACATTTGGTAACAAAATTGGCCTAATTTGGACTAAATGTTAGCAACCTATTTCCTGAGTATTGCACCAAATCATGCATATGGTTTATCTCAGTTAAGTCTCAGAAACCCTGATCAAGATTTCATTTGACAGATGCAAGGATGACACTCGGAGAAGCTTTTCTGTGTGCCCAGGACAACCAGGTTGGTAGAAAGTAAGTGGTGAAAAGTGAAAGCGAAAGTTTTGCTCACTGTGTCTGACTCTTTGGGACCCCATTGGACTACACAGTCCATGGAATTCTCCAGGCCAGAATACTGGAGTGGGTAGCTGTTCCCTTCTTCAGGGATCTTTCCAACCCAGGGATCAAACCCAGGTCTCCCGCATTACAGGTGGATTCTTTACCAGCTGAACCACAAGGGAAGCCCAAGTAAGTGGTAAATAGTGATTATTAAGAAAGGATTCAGCATACAGCATTATTATAGTGGAAGGACTGAAATTTGTATGAGACCTACAGGATGTAGCCAAACCAAACTATTTAAAGTGATCAGTTTAATTAATTCAAAACAATGATAAGTAATTAACACATCAATCTTTGGAATGTCAATGGCTAGTTCTAAAGTGCTACCGCTTGCTTGAAAAGTTTCTTGAGTTGATTAAATATTCTTTCCAAAATCTTGTTTACATTATTAACTTGCTCAGCAACCCCTGTCTGCAGAGAAGCACAAATTTCTACCTGGTCCCCAAAGAGTCAGCACATATTTCTAATTAAAATGGTCTTGAATAAATTGAGTTGTTATTCTCACAGGTTATAGTACTAATTGTACTAAGTCTAAATACTACAGAAGAATAATATAGAAAGTTAAAAAACAAAATATGTAGGCAAATATAGGTGCCTTGGACACTGAAAGATACACTATACCTCATACAAAGACTAAACTCCAGGTTATGAAAAGTGACACTAAGTCATTTCTATTGTTTTCATGAATGGTTCACAGCAGCAAAGAATGTACAAAGGTATCAAAACTTCACAAGTTTAAAGTACAAACTGAACAGTTCCTTTGAAAGTGAAGTTGCTCAGTTGTGTCCGACTCTTTGTGACCCCATGGATTGTAGTCCACCAGGCTTCTCCATCCATGGGATTTTCCAGGCAAGAGTACTGGAGTGGGTTGCCATTTCCTTCTCCAGGGGATCTTCCTGACCCAGGGATCGAACCCAGGTCTCCCACACTATAGGCAGACACTTTTACCATCTGAGCCACCAGGGACAGTTCTTTAGGAAAAGCTAAAACAGAATTAAACACCATTAGAAAGATTTTGACACTTTGCTCTCTTGTGTTCTAAATTATAGTAACAGAGTTGTGTACGTAATGATGCAATTATATGCTGTCATGAACAGTTTAATTAGTATATGCCTGAGTGGATTTTTAAAAATATATCAAGTACCCCAAAGAACGTCTACACCTGAATGCTTCTCAACTTGGCTTTGCCATACTTTCACGACATTCAATTTTCTATGGACACAGAGGAGTGGTCTTTAAAATGATTCTATTCAAAATTATTTCCCTTGACTTGTAAGCCCTTAATGATTAGGTGCCATTTTATCAGCATCTACTCTGCAGAGGGGCTGAACTCATTCATTCACTCTTCTCAACATCTGAATGCCTCCCACACACCAGGTTCCAGGCTGGGATGTGAGATGGACATATGAAGGAGGCCACGGGGTTGTAAAACAAAGAAGAGGACTGGAAACAAACAGACACACACCTTTTGAGTCTTGTCTATGTACTTCAGGCCCACAGTCAGATCTAGTTTATTCCTAGGTGTGACTTTAGGTGAGTTACAGAAACTCTCTAACTCAACCTCTTCATCGGGAAAAAGAAGGCAAAAGTCTCTTCATGAAGTTTTTGTGAGGATTAAATGAGATGATGATAATGCCAAGCTCTTCTTAATATAATTCCTGGCACAGACTATATGTTCAGTGACTACTGCCATAGGATGATCATTATATTATCAATATTATTACTTTTTTTTTGCATTACAGTTAAGTGTCATGATGAGCTATGTATAGGATGCTAATGGGAATGCCAGGGAAGACCAATAAATCTTTCTGGAGCAGCTGCTCAGCCTGAATGATCAGAATTGTAGAGAAGAAAATATAAAATAACGGGTCTTCAGAGTTTGTTCAAGAAAAACTTTTAAGAACAGACGTCATGTTCGTTTAAATGACTGTTTTGTCTTAAGAAAGCAGCCTGCAGCTACTGATCAGACCGGAACCCTGGCCACGCTGATGCTGATTATCATCATCATCCATAAATTCATTTGCTGCACCGCATCTTGGCATACAAATGCTCATTTGTTACAATTATCCTTTCAGTTTGACATGGAGAGAAAGCAACCAGAAAGTAACTTCTATTACCCTGGGAAGCTCCTCCAAATAATTAAAATTCTGAAGCTCTCCTCAAGCTGAAGGCAGATCAGACCCTCATTGAGGGCACGTTCTATTAAATAAGCAGACTCTTGTCTGTTGTTCTTCGACACAAGTCCTTGAAGCTTGCAAATCCCAAAACACTGAAAGTCATTATTTTTTAACCTAATTTAATTTTTAAAGCTCCGTATCTTCTGAAAAGGTCAACATTTCTTCCATAGGTCTTGGGCCCCTTCTAGGCACTAGTCACTGTGCTAGGATTGTGGGATCTCATCACCTATCATCTTTCCAGGGAGACGCTGCTGTTACTTAGAATTCCCATGAAAAAGAAACTGATGTACAGAAAGGTGAAGTCATTTACCCAAGTTTCATTCGCTGAAACATACTATTAGAGCTATAGTTTGAACACAACTTTGAACTCAACGTCCATAACCACTGCATAGGCATCTTGAGGACAGATTATAATTTCTTTCTTTTCTTCAGGTTTTTAAAGTACAATACTCACTTTCAAAATAAAATTAAGGTAGAAGTGAGGGTAAGGTGTAGTAAAATGAGTTGAGGTGGGGTGAATGATGGCAAAAGGAAAATGAAAGCAAATTATTCAGCACTGTGTGTGCCGTGCTTAGTCATTCAGTTTTGTCCAACTCTTTGCGACCCCATGGACTGTAGCCCGCCAGGTTCCTTTGTCCATGGGGATTCTCCAGGCAAGAATAATGGAATGGGTTGTCATGCCACCCTCCAGGGGATCTTCCCAACCCAGGAATGGAACTAGGGTCTCCTGCATTGTAGGTGGATTCTTTACCAGCTGAGCTACCTGGGAAGCCCTGTTGTCAGATGTTAAAGTGCAATTCAGGAATGACACCAATCTGTCATGAAGATTACCATGAAGATTAGACAGGGTTCTCTTTCTAACCAGACACTGAATTCAGTTTTGAATCAGCATCCTAGATAACAAGGGCCACACACTTCCTAGAAGACTGTGACACTTACCCCCTATCATTTCCCCCCAGTTTTGCCTTGCCCATTTCCCGCCTTTACTGAGCTTTATACCAGAAACCTTCTCCCAGGCATTTACAAGATAACTGACTAGCCTTCCTCATAAAACAGGATTAAAGCAACTTGCTGCTGCTAAGTCGCTTCAGTCGTGTTCGACTCTGTGCGACCCCATAGATGGCAGCCCACCAGGCTCTGCCGTCCCTGGTATCGTCCAGGCAAGAACACTGGAGTGGGTTGCCATTTCCTTCTCCAATGCATGAAAGTGAAAATTGAAAGTGAAGATTCTCAGTCGTGTCCGACTGTTAGCGACCCCATGGACTGCAGCCTACCAGGCTCCTCCGTCCATGGGGTTTTCCAGGCAAGAGTACCGGAGTTGGGCGCCACTGCCTTCTTATCTACGTGCAAATTTCCAGGACCAACTCATTGACAATAATAGATGAATGCAAGGTTGCCATAAAGATAAAAATGAGACAATGTTTTGTTTAGAAGTGTCAGACGCCCAGTGGACACTTAATACATGTTTGTTCCATGGGGACAAGAAATAGGGGGTTTGAGATTGACATATACACACTTGGGGGCAAGAGGAGAAGGGGACGACAGAGGATGAGATGGCTGGATGGCATCACTGACTCAATGGACGTGAGTCTCAGTGAACCCCGGGAGCTGGTGATGGACAGGGAGGCCTGGCGTGCTGGGATTCATGGGGTCGCAAAGAGTAGGACACGACTGAGCAACTGATCTGATCTGATATTTAAAATGGATAACAAACAAGGTCCTACTGCATAGCACATGGAACTCTGCTCAATTGTTATGTGGCAGCCAATATAGGAGGAGAATTTGGGGAAGAATATATATGTATGATTGAGTCCCTTCTCTGCCCACTAGAAACTATTACAACACTATTAATCAGCTATACTTCAATATGAAAGTTTAGAAAATAATAATAATTCTATGGATATTATCATCATTCCTGAAGAGAGTCACTTAACTAGCATGAGAGTAATATCCCATCTCAAATGCCCTTTTCTCAAGGTTATGTTTTACAAGTAACTAAAACAAATGACTAGCTTCTGCAAAGAAGGAGTCCAGCAAATGATTGCCCTGTTTGACTTGTGGTGACAGCCACATGCTCCACCAGAGGAAAATTACTTTAATAGGACTTCATAAATGGAGAGAAATAGGCCAGAATTAGGGGGCCTCAGAGATAGGAAGTTCATAAAGAGGGAAAAAATAATTTTAAAGGATGAAAATCCATTGCTAGACATACCTCCTTACCAAACGCAGTTCCAATTAAATACCACTAACAATTAGATAAACTGAGTCCAACAGGGATTAGATTTGTGCAATGAGCTGATCAATTTAACTAGTCTATTAATTCTAAAGATACCCAATCCACGTGCACAAAGCCACTGCCATGAGCTAGATGAGCAGAAAGAGTTGGCATAGAAAAAGCCCCCAGACTCTATTAATTCCCATTTCATCAGATGCCCCTGGATAATGTTGGCTCACAGCTGGATTTGTACAACACAAAATACACAGAGCTGCATTTAAATATTTATAAGTATAAATATTTAAAAGGGTGTATCATTTTTACTTATCATGCAGCCCACAGAAAAAAAGTTGCAAAACTCTCAGAAGGCTCAAATGGGGGTGAAAGGGAAAGTCGCTCAGTTGTGCTCAACTCTCTGAGACCCCATGGACTGTAGCCCACCTGGCTTCTCTGTGCATTGGATTCTCCAGGCAAGAGTACTGGAGTGGGTAGCCATTGCCTTCTCCGGTGGATCTTTCCGAGCCAAGGATCGAAACTGGGTCTCCTACACTGCAAGGCGATTCTTTACCATCTGAGTCACCAGGGAAGCCCCCAAAATAAGGGTGGCCATCAGTCTTTCTCCAATGAACTTGAAAAGCATGTATTTTGCCACTACCCAGCTGCCAAGAAAAAAACTGGCTAGTTACTTCCCTTCCATACTGACTTTGGACACAACTGTCAATTGTACAAAGTCACACTTTTGGGAATACTATCTCTCTTAAAGACAACACTAATTATAGAACTAACCTGTTTAGCTTCTTGCCCGAAAGATTTCAGCATTTAACTTGACTCTCCCATAATTCACTGTAGTGCAGCAATTAAATTAATGGCAAAGCTACAGCATGGAATCCTTTAAACCCCAATGGACTTGTTTCTTTGATTAGACCAGATCAAGGAAGCTGCAGCTATTTGCAGGCAGATTAGAGGGGCTCCCTTTTTTATTGCCATCAGTGCTGAAGATTGAAAGGTCATGTGTGTTGACGTATCACCTATATGCATCTGAGACAGGTTACGTCGAGGTTATTCTTTCTATTCTCTTTATTTTTTAACTTATCAAAGTATAATAATACACAGGAGACTTAGAAAATACAGAATCAAGTTACATGTGAAAAGTCAAAGTGGAAAAGAGATTCCAGAAATTCTAGAAAACAAATCTCAGTGTATAGTAGTAAACAGACTTTTCACGAAACAGAGTAGGCTCTTTCCTCTCACTCAATTCTTTACACTCAATACTAAGTGTGGGTTAGGCTAATTATAATGAGTAAATTAGAACTAAAAGCTACATTAACTCTAAGGCATCACCAATTCACTAATCGTTTTCCTGAAGTTAAAGAAATGAAACACACATGTGATGATTGTACATTACATCCAAGTTTCAACAACATTAAAATTCCCTGGGCTCAGGTGAGATGAGAGACTGATGTCATACAGAATCCAGCAAAGTCTGTATGAACAGGAGTACATGTGCCAGCCATACATAGAGTCCTTCTGCAGAAATGCTATTATCAGAACAAGAGCCCTACTAGATACTCTAGAAGCAGATAACTTGGGAATCACTGACTACTACTTCCCTCTTCACTACACCCCTGTCTCCTTAGATTTATAATGCATTTCGATGCATACACACATACTAAAAAATATGAAAGTTGAGAAATCTTTTGACAAAAATACCAACTGAAGTTGGCTTGGACTTTTCCTTCTTACCCTTTGGGGAATAAACCGTATCAAGACATATTATGAGAAACAGTAAATTAAGGCCAAGTTTCTCGGCTACACTAATTATGAAAATCTTTGTTTAAGCATCATGTCTGTTTATAATGAGAGGTCCCTGGGGAAAGGAGCTTTATGTCTTTAGAACCACCACAGGAATCACAACTTCCAAGGGTGCTAAGACCCTTTCATGATGTTCTTTATTGGATTTTTAAAAATGAACCATGAGAAAACAACAGTGAAAGCCATTATTTATTCTAAGGAAACTTTCAATTGAAAACATTATTGAGCATATAAAATGCATGATAATTTGACAGACACTTTTACAGTTTTTAATTATTTCAGTGATAAGATTAAAATCTAGGAAATGTTTATTCAGATTTACCTTGGTAAAATAAAAATATTCAATAAACAGAGGGTACAGATAGCTTTATTTTTTACATGTGGGCTGGGAGGATTCATTTCTCCCAAAACATATATCATCCCATATGTGCTGTGATTTACAATCCCCAAAGCATTAAAGCTTGAATAGCAAATCTACTGTTTCAGAATCATTGGAATTCTGATCCCATATTCACTCTGAATAGATGCAGGCTAGAAGAAAATTTCCCACATTTCAAAGCCAGATGGCCTATATCAGCTAAATATTTTTTCATGGCTTGTTTAGAAAATTCCTGTTGGAAGTAGTGAGTTAATTTCAGTAAATATGAACTTAAGGGATCCTTAGTCATCAATCCCAAACTTGGGACTCTATTTCAAGAAAATATATTTATTTAATTAAGTTAAAAATAACAACCACAAAAGTATACATATGACAACTCTGGAATAGAAAATGTTTAAGAAAAGTACCTTAATGTGGAGGGGAAAAAAGTGAAACAATGCTCCCTCGTTCCATTGTGTGATCAAATAAAAATTCTTCTTCACACTGAAAAATGAGATCTTTATTTGAACTACTTCTGAAATCAACAAAACACAGTCTGATTATTAAATTCTCTGATATGAAATATGTTAGTCCCTACCCCTAAATCTAATTTGTAAACAAGATTTAACAACAATAAAATCCAAAAAATGCAGTTCTACCACTTCTAAACTTAGACTTCTAGAAACCCAGGACCTGGATTATACTATGCAATATTCATAGCTTGTATTCATAAACCAACTCTTAGGCTTTCTCTAGTATAGATACAAATATAGGTATACCCCAGAGACACTGCGCGCCTGGTTCTAGACCACCACAATAAAGCTATTATCACAATGACATGAATCCCACCAATTGTATTGGTTTCCTAGCGTATATAAAAGTTATACTTACACTATGCTAAGTGTACAATAACATCATGTCTGAGAAAAAGAATGCACACTTCTTAATTAAAAAATATTTTATTGCCAAAAAGTGCTATCATCAGACTATGCAGGGTTAACACATTTTTAATTTGTAAAAAATGCAATATCTGCAAAGCACAAAAGCCAAGTGCAATAAAACAAGGTATGCCTGTACATGTAAATATACATAGAAATACTCTCCAATAGTTTGAGAGGCATTACTACACTGCGTGATTCAGCTAAACAAAATCAAGCAACTAATAAAAAGAACTGCAACTCTGTTCTCTTCAACACATTTAAATCTCCTTTTTTAAGATGAAAGAAGGCAGCTACATCATAGCCTTAAAAAAGCAGAGTAAGTTATAGTGGGATCTTTTCTCTATCACTGTTAGAACCATTCATTGTGCATGACATGACCACATCAAATTATTTCTTATTTAAAGTAAAAAAGTTGGAAGCTTTTCCTTTCTGCAAGTTATCTCCCTGTTTGCCCAGTAAGCATTCAAAGTTCATCTCTCACTTTCTAAGAGTCTTAGAAAATGTATCATCACTTTATTTAGGGCAAAGGTCTTCAGAGGCAGAGACAGGCTAAGGATGGGAAACCCCAAAAGAGCCATGCTCTGCCTAACTAGAGTACCCCTACTTGGAATGCTGATAACTTACTATAGTGATAAAGGAATGTGCAGATGAAACATAAAGTTCTGAAAATCACTGATTTAGTGGAAGTAGGACATGGATCAAAGACAAGACTCACTCTTGCATCAAGCTGAGGGTTTTAGGTAGGATGTCCTGTTTTCTGAGACAGCCCCTGTACCTAAAGGTCCATAAGAAAGGGCCACATTATGGAGAGTGCCCTGCCTGCCAGATAAGAACCAGCGACAGCTCTGTGCTAAGAGTGTGGCTCTGAATCCTAACTCTGAGTATTGAGTCAGAGGTTGAAGTGTTCAAGTTTGTCTAAGGCTGTACTGGCCTCCATAAAGGCACATGCAGAATGGGTGCCATTAATTAGCTAGGCATTGTGCCAGGAACAAGAGCCATCCTTGAACCACAATAGTCCCAGTCCCAGTCTGCCTGGAGTTCTAGTCTAACGGAAGTACATTCATTAATCAAATAATAAAAGACCTAGCCAATAATGGGCCCCTTCTCTGCACTGGTTTCCCTGGTGGCTCAGATGGTAAAGAATCTGCCAGCAAAGCAGGAGACCAGTGTTTGATCCCTGGGTTGGAAGATTCCCTGGAGAAGGGAATGTCAACCCACTCCAGTATTCTTGCCTGGAGAATTCAATACAGTCCATGGGGTTGCAAAGAGTTGGACATGACTGAGCAAATGAGCAGCTAACATACGCATCAGGGACCATTTGAACATCAACTCACTCAAACCTCACCACACCTCTAAGAATGAGGTCCTATGACATCCTCAACTAACAGAGGAGTCACGGAGAGCGAGAATCTGGGCAGAGGTCAAAGGAGCAACACAGCAAGCGTGGTTGGGGGAAGGGCAGGGTGAGCATGGAGAACTGAAGTCCAGCCAGTCAGGCAGAGAGCACAGACAGGGTGGGAGAATGGGGTGCTGATCGCAGGAGGCAAGAGGGGAAAGATGTATCTAGGCCGTGCTGGGGAGATCCCTGTTGGCCACTGGAAGGAGTTTTCATCTTTATCCTACAACTAATCAATGGCAACTCAATGCCTGGAGGTCACTTGGCCATACATGTGTGTTTTGGAAGCTCTCTCTGGGTTAATCTATATACCTTTTGACCACAGGCAGGATGTACATGGTACAGTCTTCTCTACAGATTGACCAACACAAAACCAACCCCATTGTGGGTCATTCGGAATGTTCCTGACGTGTCTACACAGCCTGTCCTGGACTGACCACCCAAATGATTTCTACCTCAGTATCACCATGTGGGAGCATACATCAACTCCTTATATCTTACCATGGAAGGGGAACTTTGAGAACAGAAAAGTTTAAAAACAATGCTATTCTCTTTAAGATCTTTTCATCTTTGGTAGGTGGTAGAAAAAGACAGAAATCATATCACATTATGGAATAACATGGGAGATTTGTTCACACTTTCAAGTATTTAGGTGTTATTATACGTAAGTGTTGAGAAGAAGAAAAATTCCTTTTTTTCTTAAATCTCTTAGGAACCAGGTTTTGTTTTTGAAAATACTCCTCAAATTAACAGAAAATGATATATCTGTATGTATCTCACTGCAGAGAAAGTAATTTTTCTTCTTTCAGTATATAAGGGTTTAATCGCATTTATAAAGATTTAATCACATAAGACCAACCACTGAACCCCTGGCCAAGGGCAGAATTCCATGGGACTCAGTCTTTGAAACAGAACTACTGTTTCTAAAACCATAATTCCATTGACAGAGATTAAATACTCATTACTGCACCCTCCCTCCGTCCCTCCCTCTCTGAAGAGAGAAAGGAAACTTTTACTATCAATAAGTCCGTTATTTATTAGGAGGTGGAAAGCATAAAATCTTGAATTTGAATAAACATGATCTTGCAAAACCTTCTGTTCAAGAGAGGTTAGTGTGTCTGGAGGGATGGCCTTGGACATGGACATGAACTTTCACTGAAAGAAACTGGACTTCAGGAGAGACTCTGGCTTTGGACAATTAACTTAACCCCTCTGGGCTTCAGTATCTACATAAGTATAATGGAAAAGGTAACAACATCTAAGACTGCAGTAAGATTAAACATTTAGCACAGGGCCTGGAAGAATAAAGGGTAGTGGTAGCACTTTTTTATTATCACTCACAAATCCCCTGGAGGAGAGCCCAGCAACCCACTCCAGTATTCTTGCCTAGAGAGAATCCCATGGACAGAGGAGCCTGGTGGGCTACAGTCTATTGGGCTGTAAAGGTTGGGTACTACTGAAGCGACTTAGCATAGCATCTAAGAAATAACATCCGCTTTGAGAGGGACCAATGACCCTTCAAGACTGTTGCAAAGAGAAATATCAGAGAGTTCTTCTGTGAGAAAATATATCATTTGCTCTTTACCTGCAGAGCTTGAGAGTGTCACCACAACATCTTCATTTTCCCTTAAATCCTTTGGAAGTGTAGAAGTAAACAGAAGCAAAACCACCACTTAACAAGCAGCACTATGGCAGAACTGAGCCCCTAAGACATCCTTTAGTCTCTTGCTCAAAAAGGCATGACCTAAGGAAAGAGATTTTTCTAGGTTCTCCTGCATTCTTGACAAAGATATAGAAAGCCTCTGGGCCAAGTCCATGCTTTTGAATCTTTCACTGTTGAATTAGAAGAGGGGCTGAGTCAAATTTTAATTAAAGGGATGAATTTGGTATTAGCCACATTTTTACTAACTTATTAAGCCAATGTTATAGCAAGATGGCCTTGGAAGAGTTGATCTTTTAAACAATTCACTCTTAGGCCCATTTATTTTCTCAAACTAAATTCCTGGTCTTTTGATTCTGGGGAGTTTTGTACAATGCTCTGTTGTAAAAAGCAGTCTAGTCTTTGCTGCCTTTCAACTTGACATTCTTTGTTTTCTCATAGAGAACATAAAAATATTCGTAACCCTTCAAGAACTTCTGACAGGATAGGTAAATGCCTTTATGTGTCCAAAAACCCCCCAAACCCAAGACATCTAAGCAACCTAAGTTCGGGGAAAATTATTAAATAGCAGTAATTATCATAACTCCAATTGCAAGAAAAACAAATGCTTCAAATACCGTTATTCATTTAAGTTTTCTGACAACCCGACATTTATCTCTTTTGCTGTTATATTACAGAAATGTCTTTTATTATATTCATTTTACAGAGACAGTACTTTTAATGCTAATGAGATACATGTCCCAGAGTTGATCCTTTTCTGTAAGATTTAAAAAAAATGTTTCAAAAATCTAAGATTATTATGCTAACTACAAACCAAAGTGTGTTGCAGTAAATGATGCAAAGAAAACTTAACAAATAGGTATATGCACTTGAAATTGGTACTTCTCTACGGTCAAGGTGCCGGTTGGAAGATAAGCACCAACACTGAGAAATCCATCCCCATATAGATGGCCATTTCTTCAATAAAATTTAATTTGAATCCAAGAGTGATTAAAGCACTTAATTTGTATGAGCACTCTTCCAAGATTAACTAAGGGCTGCGGGAGCTGGAGGCAAGGAGATCAATTAGGAACCTAGGAAAACATTCCGAGAGAGAGTGGGGGTGGAGAGAGGGAGGAAGGGACAAGGACAGAAAGGGAGAAGGGGAGGGAGGGGGCTCCAGAGGAAAGGGGAGAGAGAGAACCCACACTTGGGATACACAGAGGATGTGAGAGACAATCACGAGAGGAGGGTTAGAATCTGGAGAGAACACAGGACACTGAAGAACATTTCAAGGCTTCAGAATTGTGGCAACGGAAAGGCTGTCATCCAAGCACACAAATGGAAGGAGCATAGTGTGTGGTGGCCAAGAGTTTTCTTTTGGAAATACTGAGCGTGAGGCATTTGCCCATGAAATCTGACCTCATAGAGAATCGCATTTGACGACACTGAGAGACATATTAGAGGTAGAGATGTCTGGGGAGATGGTTACAGAAACTTATTCTCCAAAGGGGAACTGGAAAAAAGACATCTCCATAAATCCCAATGTATTTTTTCCCTAACGCCAGCAGTGACACACAGGATGGGGACTGTCTGCTTACCCAGCAATCGAGAGAGAAAAAGCACATAAGACCCACAGCGGGCAGAGGGTCCATCCTGGCCAGACCAACACTAAATGTGAGGTTTTCAGAATTAATGAAAAAATAAGCCCCAGAATCTTAAATCAACTGAATATAGCAACAGAGAATGGATGAAACCCCAAAGGGCTTTGGTCACACTCATGTATAATAAGAACACCAGACATGTTTGTAGACCAATTTTATGGGACTAAATTAATGAGTAGTTTTGGAATATTCTGGAAATTCTATGATATTCATTTTTATATTACAGCTTGTGCATTTAGTAATGCTTGGATAAGAAAATTATTAACTACACCTTCAAAATAGTAGAAGTGAGGCTCAGGAGGCTCCTTTTCACTTGTGTGTTACTCTTAAAACATAACTCTAGTTTTTACATAGCGTTGTTTAAACAGCAAACACAACTGACTTTTACAATGATCCATGTTTGAATTTGTTGCCATTTCCCACATCGAGAACTTTGCTCACCCCAGAAAACATATGACTTACACTCACTTCAATATAAACCAGCTGCTTGGGAAAGAACGAAGAACTAGGAATAAAAATAATAATAGCAGCAAGAACTGAGCAGATATTTACTATGCGCCAGGCATGGGGCCAGACAGAGACTCTGTGTTCATCATCTTTTTAAATTTCATTTCTATCAATTAGGTATTCTGTGATAGCCACTGAATAGATGAGGAAATCAAAGGTCATGGAGGTTAAGAACTCAATTATATAAACACTTTTCTCTTTGGATAAACTGACATATGCCACAGAGGTATGGGGTTTCTGCTTCTATCACTATATTTCAGGAACGCGGGGCTCAAGCAAAGATTAATATTATCACAAAGAGAACCATACATACATAGTTCCGTACGTTTAAGGAAAGAACTTATAGTGATATCAGATTCAAACCATAACCACTGGGTGTTTTTCCCCTATAAAAATAGGAAATCTGTAAGAGGTTAAAAGAAAAGTATCTCTTTAACCCATGGGGGTGGGGGGAACAATTTTAACGTCTTGAGGATTTTATAAGTGTATTTTATATTTTTTTCATTTCTTCTTTGAATGCAATTTCATTAGAGTGTTTCACAATCTCAAATATGGCAAATTCCAGAAAAATGGTTGATGCGTAAAAGAAAGCTACTAAGACAAACTGGGGCTTTCTTGGTGGCTCAGATGGTAAAGAATCTGCCTGCAATGCAGGAGACCTGGGTTTGATCCCTGAATCTGGAAGATCCTCTGGAGAAGGGATTGGCAACCCACTCCAGTATTCTTGCCTGGAGAATTCCATGGACAGAGAAGCCTGGAGGGCTACTGTCTATAGGGTCACAAAGAGTTGAACACAGCTGAGTGATTAATGTGTGTGCACACGCGCGCGCCGCGCACACACACACACACAAACACAACTGGGAAATATGCCATTCTTTTCCTGTCATTATCCATTCATTGTTTTTTAAGTGAGATGCCAGAGGGAATCTGAGTATTTACATCTCTCTTTGGGTTTCAAACAGAGTTAGGTCTTCTATTAAGTCTTCTTTGATATGATTATTAGCTTATATATTTGAATGTGTGCTATCTTGCCAGGTTTCACCCTAACCATATTATGTAGTAATTACTGCAGACCTCCACACAGTCCACTGAGGGCAGTACTATCATTAAAATGTTTCATATAAATTTTTGCATTCTAGAAGTACTGCGAAGAACCGTAAGTTATTATTCTGGTACACAAATGTAATGCCAAAAGGTTAATTAAAGTTTTCATCTGTATCAGTATAGGCATGCAGATATAATCACATACAGAGCATAAACTTGCAGGATTCAAGGATCAAGTAGAGGATATATTAAACATTTTTATCTCAGTGGGCAGGAAGTTCAGAGCTTGATTTAATCATCAGTCTAGAACCCATAATGATTTTCACTCCAACTTCTCTAATAAGAGAAGGGAACAGCATTGTTCCACTCTGTTTATGCTATGACTAAAAGGTGAATTATATTGATCTGGTTTGAGAACTGCTTGCTCAATTCACAAAGTAGAAAGGACAAGCATACAGAAACATGGAGGCCCTTAGTTGGGCAACAGGCAGGAAACTGGTCCTCATTGCAGAAAAAACAACAATAGCAACAAAAATAGCAGCAACTAATAGTAATAACAATTAGGGCAATAATAAAAATTGTGGCATAAATATATTGATTGCTTATGACCTGCCAGGCATTGGGTGAGTCACAAACTTTATTATCAAATTTAATCCTTCCAACAAGCATTAGTCTTATGATCCCCATTTATTTTTTTATGATCCCCATTTAGAGATGAAGGGATGACTGAGTGTTAAGGTTACACAGTACCAAGAATGGGAACCAGGAACTGAGCTCAGGCAGTCTGACTGCAGAGTTAAGGCCCTTCAAAATAATTGGGCTGAATGACTTGGGTCCTGTCGTGGTCAATCTATCAGCAAATCATCTTGACCCACAAATACAAGGGGAAGGGAGTCTAGCAAATTAGAATGAACTTCATTTATTGAAAACATAGAAGGCTTTGATACGATGTTGTCACCTCTAAACCAGCTACCTAACCATGATCATTTCATTTCTTAGTGCCTTTCTCAGCAAAGAAATTACTCTCTACATAAACAAGAGAATGAAACCTGGCAAAAACACTAGAAACATGATGATGATGGTGATGATAGCTAGAGATGGTAATGATGATGGTGATGATAGCTAGATGACGACAACAAGATTTTCCATTAAAACCATCATTTACGTGCTGCCCTCTATGCTATGAGCATTATGTATTGCCTTTTCCCCCTACTATGTTGCATGTTCACTCACCTTGAAAAATGTTTTACACACAACAGACACTCTGTTATTTATTGCATTAATAAATGAACAAATGAAAGAAACAACAGTATAGTGAAGTTATAAAAAAAATATTTGTAATACATGCTCAAAATTCTCAATGACACAGAGAGTATAATCATACCACATATTAAATCCAAGCCACATACTGTGGAGTGTGCCACTGAAATGAAGTGTAATATACCTATTGCCTTGGGAGTGACAGATGGAATCTGGTAAAAGACACTGTATTAATTATATTGTTTTCCATGGAACTTTTCTCAGGTTGCCCAGGACAGCAAGACTGTAGAACATTCATGATGAAACTGTCAAAGAGGACTAGACTGGAGGGGACCTTTGGGAGCAAAGAGATTTGAAAATAATGTACTGCCTGTCCATGGTTTAGATGTGCCTGTCTCTGCAAGTATGACCACATTATTGATTCTCCAAGGAAGAAAGAAAATATGACTTTGTCCCTTAACTGACATCAAAGTTATCATGCTATGCAACAGTGCCCAAAAGCATTTGCAAATATTTTTATTCAGACACAAAGCCTGAGTGTCCTAGGAGAAGACTGTAATTCTCACTGATCTAAAATGCAGTGGTCAGAGGCACTCGGGGTGGTCCAGGAAAGAGGTGTGATAAGTCAATATTTTAAATAGACCAGTCTCTAGAATCAAAGGCTTTGAAATTCTATGACAAAACAAGGAGCCCTCAGAAATTTCACCTTGTCATGTACACAGCCCCAAGTGATCATTAATGGCAGAGAGACCACAGAAAAAAATAAAAGTCTGTCTCTGAGCTGAAGACATTTCCATGCATCTGTTAGAGAATGTCCTTGTTCCAACAGCTCTCTCTTTCTAAACTAATAAATGCTTCCAACTCTAATGGGAAGTGGAAAAGGTACTATTTCCCAAGCATGATAGAAGGTACAATATATATTTCCATAATATTTTAAATGAGTGCAACCTAAATAAAAATAGAAATCAAACGATTCAAAGCTGACATTGCCAGTTAAGTCACTCAGTCGTGTCTGATTCTTTGTGACTCTATGGACTGCAGCATGCCAGGCTTCCCTGTCGATCACTAACTCCTGGAGCTTGCTCAAACAAACTCATGTCCATCAAGTCGGTGATTCCATCCAACTATCTCATCCTCTGTTGTCCCCTTCTCCTCCTGCCTTCAATCTTTCCCAGCATCAGGGTCTTTTCCAAGGAGTCAGTTCTTCACATCAGGTGGCCAAAGTATTGGAGTTTCAGCTTCAACATCAGTCCTTCCAACGAATTTCAGGACTGATTTCCTTTAGGATGGACTGGTTGGATCTCCTTGAAGTCCAAGGGACTCTCAAGAGTCTTCAGCACCTCAGGTTCAAAAGCATCTTCAGTGCTCAGTTTCATTTATAGTCCAACTCTCACATTCATTCATGACTACTGGAAAATCCATAGCTTTGACTAGATGGACCTTTGTCAGCAAAGTAATGTCTCTGCTTTTTATTATGCTGTCTAAGTTGGTCGTAGCTTTTCTTCCAAGGATCAAGTGTCTTTTAATGTGATGACTGCAGTCACCATCTGTAGTGATTTTGGAGCCCAAGAAAATAAAGTCTGTCCTTGTTTCGACTGTTTCTCCATCTATTTGCTATCAAGTGATGGGACTGGATGCCATGATCTTAGCTTTATGAATGCTGAGTTTTAAGCCAGGTTTTTCACTCTTTCACTTTCACTTTCATCAAGAGGCTTTTTAGTTCCTCTTCACCTTTTGTCATAAGGGTGGTGTCATCTGCATATCTGAGGTTATTGATATTTCTCCTGGCAATCTTGATTCCAGCTTGTGATTCATCCAGCCTGGCATTTCACATGATGTATTCTACATATAAGTTAAATAAGCAGGCTGACAATATATAGCCTTGACATACTCCTTTCCCAATTTGGAATGAATCTGCTGTTCCATGTCTAGTTCTAACTGTTGCTTCTTGACCTGCATACAGATATCTCAGGAGGCTGGTAAGGTGTTCTGGCATTCCCATTTCTTGAAGAGTTTTCCACCATTTGTTGTGATCTACATAGTCAAAGGCTTTGGTGTAGTCAATAAAGCAGAAGTAGATGTTTTTTTGGAAATTTCTTGCTTTTTTGATAATCCAGCAGATGTTGGCAATTTGATCTCTGGTTCCCTTGCCTTTTCTAAAACTAGCTTGAACATCTAGAAGTTCATGGTTCACATACTATTGAAGCCTGGCTTGGAGAATTTTGAGCATTACTTTGCTAGTGTGTGAGATGAGCACATTCGTGCAATAGTTTGAACATTCTCTGGCATTGCCCTTCTTTGGGATTAGAATGAAAACTGACCTTTTCCAGTCCTATGGCCACTGCAGAGTTTTCCAAATTTGCTGGCATATTGACTATAGCACTTGAACAACATCATTTTTAGGATTTGAAACACCTCAACTGGAATTCCATCACTTCCACCAGCTTTGTTCATAGTGATGCTTGCTAAAGCACATTTGACTTTGCATTCTAGGATGTCTGGCTCTAGGTGAGTGATCACACCATCATGGTTATCTGGGTCATGAAGATCTTTTTTGTATAGTTCTTCTGTGTATTCTTGCCACCTCTTCTTAATATCTTCTGCTTCTGTTAGGTCCATGCCATTTCTGTCCCTTATTGTGCCCATCTTTGCATGAAATGTTCCCTTGGTATCTCTGATTTTCTTGAAGAGATCTCTAGTCTTTCCCATTCTATTATTTTCCTCCATTTCTTTGCACTGATCACTGAGAAAGGCTTTCTTATCTCTCCTTCCTCTTCTTTGGAACTCTGCATTTAATGGGTATATCTTTCCTTTTCTCCTTTACATTTAGCTTTTCTTCTTTTCTCAGCTATTTGTAAGGCCTCCTCAGACAACCCTTTTGTTTTTTGCATTTCTTTTTCTTGGGGCTGGTCTTCATCACTGCCTCCTATACGATATCATGGACCTCTGTCCATAGTTCTTCAGGCACTCTGTCATATCCAATCACTTGAATCTATTTGTCACTTCTACTGTATAATCCTAAGGGATTTGATTTAGTTCATACTTGAATGATCTAAGATTCAGGTATGGTCTAAGAAACTTCTAGGAGGAAGTTTCATTTCGTGTTTTTAATTAGAGAAACAAAGATCAACTCATATATCAGCTGCCATTTAGCTTATTTTTTTAAAAGCATAATCTCATCGTAAAATATAGGGTCACAAAGGGCTTAAGTGGAATTGATCATAAGCATAAGCATATATTTCCATGCACTACAAACAGCCATAATCCCTTAAACGATTCCCCCAAAGCTGCCTAACATCAAACATTAGTCAGTCCATTTAGGATCTATTAGCAAATTTAGGAGACCTCCAAAAGGGCCTGACAGTTCAGGCAAAGAAAGCCTTGTATGGCGTCTCTTCATTCAATGATGACTAAAGATCTGCAGGTCACAGACGGGCATGCTGTGATGTCTCCTTCATTAATTATTTAAGGTAATATCCTGGATGCTAGTAAATCCTGGTGACTTCAAAATAAAGCCCTTTGTGCTTCAAAGCTGTGTTTTCAATCAACAAGCCAAAACATGACTCTTCCCCCAAATGATATTTTTAATGCATATTTTATCTTTCAATAAACATTCTTTCACCAAAATAAAATAAATTTGGATTTTTTCTTATAGTTTGATTCAACTTACAATGACAGACAGGTTCTTTTCTCTCATTTATTGCACATTTTCTGCCCCTTCTAGCCATTAGCTAATATACCTATGGAATCAACCCTGGTTACCTAGGTGTAGATGACTAGAGCTTGCGATAAATCTGTTCACTAGTAGTAATGACTGGGTTTCAAGACTCTATAACCTAGTTTATTTTTTTTAATGGCACATTTCAAGTATATAAAAAACAGACAAACTAGAAAAATGAAGCTTGATGTACCTACAACCTTGCAGAGGATCCTGGTGGGCTATAGTCCATGGGGTTGCAAAGAGTCAGGCATGACTGAGTGACTAATACTTCTCTTCAACCTTATATTAATATTTATTCATCTTACATTCATTTTAGGACTGCTAAGAGGCAACATTCGATAAACGATAGGCACCTAGAAGCTAGCTGGCAGTATTGCAGGAGTGGGGTCTTGGAGGCCCTCTGTGGGCTGAGGACTAATTCTATGGTTGCTGGATCAGGATCATAGGAAGGTCTGGGGTGTGTGGTTTGCTGGGGGAGAACCTAGGACCTCCAGAGTGACAGCTGGGAGCTGGGAACTCAGGGCAATAGGTACATTCAGCAGTTATATCTTGGTATTTTCATCAGCAGATGATTAAAGCAGCATTTATGACTAAAACAGAATCTCAGCAATCCTGTATCATCTAGCATGGATGAACAAGCCCAAGCCCTGTATTCAGGCTAACAGTATGTTATACCTCAAATACGTATCATATAGATTTTACATAAACAGAAAAAAACACAGGTTATCTTGGACTTTTCAAGTTTTTGTTGAAAGTATGTCAAATAGCAAATGTGCAAAGATTTTAGAAAAATACTTTTCCAACTTCCTTTCTCCAATACAAGCTTTACTATACTACATGTCAATTCTTATGTGAAACCTGAAGCCATAAAAATGTTTCCTGAATGATGATGATGACGACGACAAATGAATAGTCTGTTTCACCTTCACTAGCTGCTTTTCTGATTTAACTCACAGATCCCATGCTTTCTGCTATGGACAGGACTTCCACGGTGGGTCAAGGGTTCAACTGTATGACATTCAATGGCTGGGGATTTCCAAGAGAGACTGAACAATGCTGAGAGGTGTTATAAAAGAAAGAAACATATGACCATAATGCATAATACACAACAAGTAACATTTTCAGAAAAAAAAAATAGTATCTTCATTTAACTAAATATCATTAATTATTTCCCTCCAGAACAGGGATGGTGTGCTAACATAAAGCTACCTATTTACTTTACCTTTTTTCCCTTCAGAGGTATGAGTCTTGTTTGGAATATTTGAAATATCAAATTCAAGCTGCAACTGAGATAGTTAGCAAATCACTTTTAGAAGGCAGAGAAAAAACAAGCAAGCTCTCATTAGAAAGTATGGGCTTTACACTCTTCACTTCTTCGACAGCAATCAAAATCCTGACTTCCAACACTGTCTAGTTTAACAGAGCATTAGTTAAACTCTATCAGTGTTTTAATTTTGAAAAACACACTGAATTAAACATGGATACCAAGACTAAGATCAAATAGCAGTCTTCTTGAATCAAGCTTATACTCTTGAAGCCCAGACAGTATGGCCCAACGTCCATGGGGTCGCTAAGACTCGGGCACGACTGAGTGACTTCACTTTCATTTTTCACTTTCATGTATTGGAGAAGGAAATGGCAACCCACTCCAGTGTTTTTGCCTGGAGAATCCCAGGGACGGCAGAGCCTGGTGGGCTGCCGTCTATGGGGTCTCAGACAGTCTTAGCAGCAGCAGCACAAACTAAAGCCACCACGCCACTCCCTAATCACTGATACCTGCTTTCACCATTCTGCTAAGACACCAACCAGAACATCTGTCCACTTTAAAGATTCTGTGCTCATCTCAATTTACACATAAGCTTTTAAACTTTTACTGCAAAAAAGAGCAGTCAATATGTTACTTTTTGAGGCTCTCTATTTTCATTAGGCTAACCCCAATTTCTTTTTCCTCTTTGGAAACAGGGCTTCTGGTTATTTTTATCACCAAATATTGGCCACACTCACATACAACCCAAGAAATATGAGGAATTCCTTCTACTTCAAGTTTCTCAGGCACAAACCGGAGAACATCCAACTACTATCATTTGCCTGACATCATTTTTATTTCTGAGTCAGCTACATCACATACTGGGCTTTGGTGTACTTCATGTATTAAATAAAGTGGACATGGGACTTCCCTGGCAGGCCAGCGGCTAGAACTTCCAGTTTCCACTGCTGGGGGGGACAGGTTTGTTTGATCCCTAGTCAGGGAACTAAGATCTCACAAGCTGTATAGTATGGCCAAACAGTCAGAAAAAAAAGTGGACAGTTTCACTTCCAGCTTTAATATTGAATATGCTTACTTTTGACCTAACAGGCAACAAATCTCAAGGTATAGGGACATGGTCAAGTTTTAAAGCTCTGAAGAAACAAATGAACACTAAGGACCACATTTTCCTAGTAATTAGGTAATCACAGGCCAAGATGTTCAATAGTCATTATGTTTCTGTGAGTCAGACATGTGTTCAGCCGATCTTACTTGGCTGTCTGTATTAGGCAAAAAAACCCCGAAAGTCTCTCAGTCGTGTCCGACTCTGCAACCCCATGGATTATGCAGTCCATGGAATTCTCTAGGTGAGAATAGTGGAGTGGATAGCCTTTCCTTTCTCCAGGGGATCTTCCCAAACCAGGGATCGAACCAGGTCTCCGACACTGCAGGCAGATTCTTTACCAACTGAGCCACAAGGGAAGCCCAAGAATACTAGAGTGGGTAGCCTATCCCTTCTCCAGGGGATCTTCCTGACACAGGAATTGAACCAGGGTCTCCTGCATTACAGGTGGATTCTTTACCAAGTGAGCTATGAGGGAAGTTACCAGGCCAAAAACAAAAATGGTAAGCTGCTATTTTCATAATACCTAATCGTTAAAGGAGTAAAAAGTTGCATTAGACACCATTCCCACTTCCCTCCAAAAAAACTCGCAGTTTTAACAGGTTAAAAAAAATGTGATATAGGTATCATAAAAGGAATAAATAGCTACTGAACTCTAATTGTATTTCAGATATATATTTTATTTTCAAATAACAAGTAACATTTATTTCTAGCAACTGATTATTTATTTACCATAATTATCCTTCATTCTAGAAAAATGAAAACCAAGTCCTAAAATGTTTATTTTTCCCAAGGTCAAAACCATAAATGTTCAAAGCCCAGGTATCTTCCTAAAACCTCTCATTTTCAAACAACTTGAATGTGGAAGGAATTCAAGCAGTGATTTCAATAATGTTTCACTTGATTTGTATAAAGAAATTTGACTAGATTTAAGTTTCAGCTCTTCTCTCTTTGACTAAAACTCTAAAGCAGGAATTAATAACATCTAGACCCCATAGATGGCAGCCCACCAGGCTCCCCCATCCCCGGGATTCTCCAGGCAAGAACACTGGAGCGGGTTGCCATTTCCTTCTCCAATGCATGAAATTGAAAAGTCAAAGTGAAGTCGCTCAGTCATGTCCGACTCTTCACGGCCCCATGGATTGCAGCCTACCAGGCTCCTCCGTCCATGGGATTTTCCAGGCAAGAGTACTGGAGTGGGGTGCCATTGGAGTGACTTAGCAGCAGCAGCAGCACTTACTGAGCACTTTTTGGCTCCAAACTCTTCATGTGATATAACTAATTTTCAACTCAACCCTATAAAGTAGGTATGGTAGGAGGTCTCATACATACAAACAAGTTCCACTCAGAGAGCATGCTTGTAAGTCCAATTTGTTGCTCAGTTTAACAAAGTTAGCCTAGGTACCCAACTAACACAATCGGCTATATAGTACTATACTGTATTAGGTTTATAATACTTCTTGTACAAATAATACATAAAAAACCAAATAGAACATTTTTTATCTCAAAGTACCTTGAAAAGTCCAGTAGTACAGTACAAGAGCTGGCATACAGGGGCTAGCATTAAGTGAACAGGCACTGACTGACTGGAAGAGGGAGAAGAGGTGGAAGACGGTGGGAAGAGGCACAAGACAGTGGAGATTAAGGATCATCAACCTCAAAGGGAGATGGAGGGCAAGCTGCAATTTCACTCACGTCTGACATCGATGGCACAGGTTCTGGTTCCTTGCTGGACTCAATTCTAACTATAAAGTACTGTGCCACAGTAGTCTGTGCAGCACTGTAAAATATCCAGAAGCATAGCCACTATATAAAGGATGCACGGGTGTGACAATGTATGCCAGACCTATAAACTAACTTACATGACTGGACACGCAAATACACATTCATATCTTTGAAAGTTCGCAACTTGAAGGTTCATATGGAGGGAGCTTACTATATTATTGTTACACTATTTTAAAGGTGAGGATACAGGTACCAAGATTTTAACTCCAGTCACCAAGGCACAAATACAGACCTCTAACCAAGGCATTTTGGGCCCAAAGTCCATGCTTCCACCACTGTGCTACATTACCCTTAGCCTCTGAAAACAAAAGTTAATTGCAAAGCAAAAGAAAAGAAATTATGTTAGTTTTGAAGCAAAAGACTAGATCTCCTAACCTGAAAAGCACACCCTGCACTCAAGCCCTCCTTACACTTCCAAACTCAGGAGATCTATTGATTGGAAGGTGGAAGGCAATCTGGTGGTTCAACAGTAACTGGATAAAATCAAATAGTGCTGAGTTGTTCATTAAAAACATATTAAAACACTTATCAAGTCAACTCAGATCTGAGAAGCAGACAATAACCTACTGAAATGGGATCTTACAATTGAGCAATAGCAAACTAGAGTGTATTTATATTTCAAGAAAAAAATGGAAATGATTCATCAACAAGACAAAACAGAGTCAGTCAAACCGGCAGTTTCCTGCCTCTATATACACTCTTCTTTCTCTCAACTAGTAGCCCTACAGAAAACAAGGTCGTAACAGAAATGCTGACACAACCAACCTTAAAACATATCATAATGAAAGCTATAATTATATCTTCTAATTGTATACTCGCTGAAGGAAATGCCAACCAGAACAAAAACACAGCTAGCTAGCAACAGTCCATCAGAATTCTTAGAAAATGTATATGAAACTCTATTATCTTCAGATACAGCCAGAAGATGTCAGACAATCAATTCATATAACATGCCAGCTTAATAAAATCTGCATACAAAATTTATGAAGGCAGTAATATTCCTTTTTATCACAAGTTATTAATGGTCAATTGAATGAACATCTACAGCTGGAGTGATATGGTTCTGTATGATATTTTAATCATCTTTAGCCATAGATTTAAGTGCATTTCATTTTATAACCATCAGCTACACAAGATAAGAAAGCTTTTACATAAGTAAAGATATTTGGGGTAGGCTACCAATTTCGTCTTTCTACTGCTATTGATTTCCTTGAAAAAAAATTTTATAAAGTGCAACAAATATTCCATCACAGTAATATTTGCTTTAATATCTATATTTGAACACAAAAGTTTTCTTGAAGTTTTATTACATGTTCAGTTAGTTTAAAACTTCCTTTCTGTTCCTCTTCCAATAAAAACTTTCAGTCTTATTTATATAAAACAATCTTCCTCAACACTATTATCCTCTAAAAAACACCCTACTGGAATTTTGATGTCTCTGATATAAATATTCTCAGAAATTAATACATCCTGTTCTCTAAAGTGAAATGTCTTACTTATTCCCACTCATTGGTTGACACGTTCTTTTAAAAACTTACCTTATTCAAGTCAACATTTCCCACAAATTTTTGGCTAAAACTAAACTTTACCATGGAGAAGGTAATGGCACCCCACTCCAGTACTTTTGCCTGGAAAATCCCACGGACAGAGGAGCCTGGTAGGCTACAGTCCATGGGGTTGCTAGAGTCGGACACGACTGAGTGACTTCACTTTCACTTTTCGCTTTCAAGCATCAGAGAAGGAAATGGCAACCCACTCCAGTGTTCTTGTCTGGAGAATCCCAGGGACGGGGGAGCCTGGTGGGCGGCCGTCTATGGGATCGCACAGAGTCGGACTCGACTGAAGCGACTTAGCAGCAGCAGTAGCAGCAAGTTTACCATGGGCTTCCCTGATGGCTCTGTAGTAAAGAATTCATCTGCCAATGAAGGAGATGCAGATTTGATCCCTGGGTCAGGAAGATCTCCTGGAAAAGGAAATGGTAACCCATTCCAGTATTCTTGACTGGGAAATCCCACAGACAGAGGAGCCTAGAGGGCTACAGTCCATGAAGGTCGCAAAAGAGCTGGCCGTGACCTAACAACTAAAAAAATAACAGAAACTTTTACCATATGGTGAGAACAATGGAGGGACCAGGCAACATTTACAAAAACAACAGTGGATATGTGGAAACACAAAAATTCAGAATTTAAAATGTTGGCACCTATATATGGTCACAAGTCAAAACCTAGGTGATTCTTACATTTTAGCATTAGAGGCTTGGTATAAAAACTACACTCAGCTTTCGCAGTCATCTCAATAATCTGGATACTGAGCAAAAGACTTTGGAATCTAAATTATAGTCTTAAGGTCAAGAGTTGCCTCGTTGAACTAGGAAGACACAACAATCACTAGTTAACTGTATATAGCCTTATATGCCCACTCCAGTACTCTTGCCTGGAAAATCCCATAGATGGAGGAGCCTGGTAGGCTGCAGTCCATGGGGTTGCTAAGGGTCAGACACGACTAAGCGACTTCTCTTTCACTTTTCACTTTCATGCATTGGAGAAGGAAATGGCAACCCAGTCCAGTGTTCTTGCCTGGAGAATCCCAGGGACAGGGGAGCCTGGTGGGCTGCTGTTTATGGGGTCACACAGAGTTGGACACGACTGAAGTGACTTAGCAGCAGCAGCAGCCTTATGTGTCTTTTTTCACTCATTATTCCTTCTGTTGTTTCAATAATTTCTTTCTAAGCACCTGTCATTTAATTTGTGCTTACTCTAGGGGAATAATTCCTGATCTTAAGGATCTAGTCATCTAAAATGGATCACAGTGTGTGTATACACACACTTGTTTAAAAAAGGGGGTTAAGAACCTGGAGAAATACAAAGTGGGGATTCAGAGTAGGCTGTTGCTACCTATAGAGAAGAGAACAAGGGGAAACTTTATAAAATAGGACAGTTGTAATTTGTAGGGAAAGAAGAAATAGGGGTAACTTTAGATAAAGGGAATAACATGAAATTGACTTAAGGATAATATAAAGGACAAAAGTGCTAGAATTTTAGGCTTGAAATACTGACTCTGAACAATGAATAGAACTGTAGATGGCAGGCATTTTCCAAACTTCTCTAGTAAGTAGGATGTGCCTATATCCAGGAAGATCACAATTCATTAAATTTCATGTTAAGCTTCATGAATCTGCCTAAACTTTCTCATCTTATCACGCAAGCCAATATATGCTTACACTGTGAGGTTAAAACAATGAACTTGTGAAGAGAACCCATCAAATCAAATTATCAACCAGCAATAATTCCACTACTGGGGAGTATCTTAGGCTCAATGTCAATTTTAAAGAAGTGTGCTTATATTTGCATTTTAATTAGGTCACACCTTCAACATCATCATATTCATTTTGGTTTATTGCTGTATTTTATTGTCATTTCCAAAATGACAGTTTTGAATGTGGACATAAAGGAAAAAAAAAATCTCTACTTCTATTTTGACAATTCAAATACTAAACTGTGAGTAGTATGAATAGACTGTGCTCAGACACAGTCATGTCTGACTCTTTACAACCCCATGGACTGTAGCCTGCCAGGCTCCTCTGCCCATGGGATTCTCTCAGCAAGAATACTGGAGTGCGCTGCCATTTCCCTCTCCAGGGGATCTTCTTGACCCAGGGATGGAACCCAAGTCTTCTGTAATGGCAGGTAGATTTTTTTTTACCACTAGTGTCAGCTGGGAAGCCCAAGTACGAACAGAGATATGACTATGTCTAAAATTCTAAATATTTAGAATGATTGGGTTTTTAAAATGTTTCAAGAACAAATTATTAGATCTGTAAGTAAGAGCAAAATGGAGTCTTGGATGGAACGTGAAATTTAGGTTCTTGTGAGTCACCACAAGCTAAACACGGACAGCTCATTAAGAAAAAATAGGTAAATGTCACTTTGGTCAAGAATTTTCCATGAGAAGTTAGACATTATTTGTATTGTTCTTTGGGGAAGGGGACATGGACAGACAAACTAACAGCTCTTTCTCTACACTTAAAAAAAAAAATACACACCAATACACTTTTTAACAGTGATAAATTTCATCAACTGAAGCTTTTTGAAGTGTAAAATTCAATGCCATTCAATACATTCATGATGTTGTGCAACCTTCATCATTATCTGTTTTCAGAATGTTTCCATCATCTGAAAAGGAAACCCAAAGTTCATTAAGCAGAAGCTCCTACCAACAGCTTCTCGCTACACTAATCCTCTATCTATGAGTCTTCCTATTCTTAATATTTCATATAAATATAATCATATAATATCAGGCCTTCAGTATCTGGCTTATTTTACTTTGCATAATGTTTCAAATATATCTTAACTAAGAATATCTGTGAAGAAGACATGGTCAAATCCTTCACTTCTCAGGTTTTTGGGGGTTTTTTTGCATTTTTCTCTTCCCAAAATTATTCCAAAATTCTATGAGGCTTTGTATTCACTGTTTATGCAGTAAATAAATAGGAGTTTTCATGCCCTACTTTTTCCAAGCTAAAAAGTCAATGACAAACATCTATTATATTAAAAATCCAAGCCATTATTGACATCAGAACTTGATTCTACAAAAGGACAAAAGAAGACTTATGAATACAGAGACCATGGCCAGGGAAATCCAGTATCAGCAATGTGCCAGGTTTCCCTAAATTAATTATTCAATGTCATTCTCTTTAAGAAAATCTCAACAGGTTTTTCCACACAACTTGAAAACATGGAAAAAATACACTTGAATGAATCAAGGGGTAAGGCCAGCTGAAAAATGTGATAAAAAATAAGGAATAACTTACCCTTCTGGACATAAAGATACCTGTCAACTTATAGTAAATCAAAGCACTAATAATTAAAACTCAAAGAGACCAACCAAACTTGGGCAGACAGGAAACAAACCTACACACATTTACAAGACCATGTGGCAGGAATGAACTCAAATACTGATTACCTACATGAGGCAAAGTGGGTTTGTAATTCATACTACATGTAAAAATATTCAGATGACAACAAGGCATGCATAAAAAGAAAGATCTTTATAAAAATTATAGCAAAATACTGTTATGACCACAGCATTGGGAAAAAAATGTTCTAACCTGTATGTAAAATGCATGGAACATAAATGAAAAGCTAAATTTGGCTATATTAAAATTTTTTTAAAAATCTTGATTATCTAAAGGCTTGCACAGACATAAACTCACTAAAAACCCAAGCCAAAACTCAGAATCTAATTTGAAATGCATCTAATCACAAACTAGTTCAATCTAGAAAATATAAAAATATAAACTAGTTGAAAACGATCACCCAGTGGAAAAGTAGACAAAGAACACACATAGGCAAGTGACGGAAAAAAAAGTATCTAGGGAACAACTGAAAGAATGCTTGACCCCACAGATAATCATGGAACTTGGATGAAAATTAAAACGGTAACGAGATTAACATTTTATACCTACCCACCAGAGTAGAAAAAATTTAAAAATTACACTGACGCAAGTGTTGATGAGGACATGAGAAATAGGAATTCTCACACATTGCTACAGAGTGTTAACCAGTTCAATAATTTAATTGAGATTGTGAAACTACCCTCTAAAGAAATGTACTCCTTCTCAAGTGGAAATTCCATTGCGGGTCAATATTCTATAGAGATTCAGTCACCAACACACCAGGAAATACATACAAGGATATTCATTTTACATTGCCTTAATGAAAAAAATTAGAAAAAAAAAAAAAAAGAATAAAGGGAAAAGGAAATTAGCTTGTCATCTATTCAGACAATGAAATACCCTACAGTAGATAAAGAGTCAAAGACTTAGATCTTCAGTTATCACTGTGGCTGTATCTCAAAAACAATGCTGAGAGAAACAAAGCACGTACAGAAGAACACTGTCCATGAAAATACCAAACAAATAAAACTATTTGCTTTGTAGGGATACAGACTCAAATAGGAAACAAACGAACTTCAGCAGGTAGAAAGACACAAGCTTCTGGATAGCAAATACCTCTGAAGAAGTAGTTCTCACAAGGACATCTGTTGTTCCCACAAAGACATTTTTGTCTACCAAGGATATGTAGAAACACGTGGAGACGTTTTTGGTTGTCACAAGTAGGAAAGGGCATGTATGCCACGTCTAGTAGACAGAGAGCACGGGTGCTGCCAAAATCCTACCATGCAGGACAGCCCTCCACAAGAGAGAGGATCTAGTGCCAAGCGTCAATGGTTCAGAGCCGGAAAAGCCAGCTTTAAAGAGAGAGGAAGGAGCCTAAGATGTTAGTGGACATGGGCATATGTAAAATATCATGTATGAAACGAGTTTCCAGTCCAGGTTCGATGCACGATACTGGATGCTTGGGGCTAGTGCACTGGGACGACCCAGAGGGATGGTATGGGGAGGGAGGAGGGAGGAGGGTTCAGGATGGGGAACACATGTATACCTGTGGCAGATTCATTTTGATATTTGGCAAAACTAATACAATTATGTAAAGTTTAAAAATAAAATAAAATTAAAAAATAAATAAATAAAATAAAAAGTAAAAAAACACTCCTATATGTGATAATTTCTAATAATAAAAAAAAGATATGAAGCATGCACAGAAATACATTGTTAATAAAAATCTGTAGCACACAGACATTAGTCTGTACATTTTTTTTTATATTTGAAGTATCTCATAAACTTTAGAAGTTTAAATAATTTAACATATCAGCACAGGGTTAATTTTTTAAATTGATAGTGGTTACCAGACCACCTGACCTGCCCCTTGAGAAACCTATATGCAGGTCAGGAAGCAACAGTTAGAACTGGACACGGAACAACAGACTGGTTCCAAATAGGAAAAGGAGTATGTCAAGGCTGTATATTGTCACCCTGCTTATTTAACTTATATGCAGAGTACATCATGAGAAACGCTGGGCTGGAAGAAGCACAGCTGGAACCAAGATTTCTGGGAGAAATATCAATAACCTCAGATATGCAGATGACACCACCCTTACGGCAGAAAGTGAAGAGGAACTCAAAAGCCTCTTGATGAAAGTGAAACAGGAGAGTGAAAAAGTTGGCTTAAAACTCAACATTCAGAAAACGAAGATCATGGCATCTGGTCCCATCACTTCATGGGAAATAGATGGGGAAACAGTGGAAACAGTGTTAGACTTTATTTTTGGGGGCTCCAAAATCACTGCAGATGGTGACTGCAGCCATGAAATTTTTTAAAAGACGCTTACTCCTTGGAAGGAAAGTTATGACCAACCTAGATAGCATATTGAAAAGCAGAGATATTACTTTGCCAACAAAGGTCTGTCTAGTTAATGCTATGGTTTTTCCAGTGGTCATGTATGGATGTGAGAGTTGGACTGTGAAGAAGGCTGAGCGCCGAAGAATTGATGCTTTTGAACTGTGGTGTTGGAGAAGACACTTGCGAGTCCCTTGGACTGCAAGGAGATCCAACCAGTCCATTCTGAAGGAGATCAGCCCTGGGTGTTCTTTGGAAGGAATGATGCTAAAGCTGAAACTCCAGTACTTTGGCCACCTCATGAGAAGAGTTGACTCATTGGAAAAGACTCTGATGCTGGGAGGGATTGGGGTCAGGAGGAGAAGGGGACAACAGAGGATGAGATGGCTGGATGGCATCACCGACTCAATGGATGTGAGTTTGATTGAACTCTGAGAGTTGTTGATGGACAGGGAGGCCTGGCATGCTGCGATTCATGGTGTCGCAAAGAGTCGGACACAACTGAGCGACTGAACTGAACTGAACATGTATCTTTTATTGGCATAATTCTGCAAACATATTTTTGGAAAAATATTCTCACACTCATAACCAAATGTTACTTGCACATTTTTTTCTTGTTCATTCCATACAGTGCAATGTGGAAGAACTCAGAATTTATCTATTTGATCACAGTTGCAGGCAAGAACACCCTAAGACCATCCCCAAGAAAGCTAATTTAGTCATTTTCAGTTTTTACAGCATATGTCATAATTCTAGCCAGTTTTCTGAAGAAGCTGATTGTCTACAATGGTGGACCTTTATAATACATGCCTCATGCTTCCTTAACTAGATAGCTCCCCCGTGGAAATTTCCCCCAGCCTTATGGATTCCAGGGGTTCCTTAAACCTGCTTTGAAACGAACCAGGGTACATTTTTATTTTGAGGTTGGCAAACATTTTCTGCAAGGACCAAATAACAAGTGTTTCAGGCACTGCAGGCCATATGGTCTCTGTCACAAGTACTCAACTCTGTCACTGCAGCACGGAAACAGCCACAGACACACAGGAAGTACCACGTGCACCTGGGTTCCAATAAAACTTCAGTGACAAAAATACGGAGTGGAACTGGGCTCCAGGCCATGGTCTGTACATGACTGGAGGGTAAGAAAGAAATACAATTACTTTCAAACATGGCTTCAAATTTAAGGCATTGCTCAAATCTCTCAAAGTAAATAAACTTCAGTTGTTACAGAAAATTTACACAACTAAGAGTGAACTCATAAAGATGAAAAAAGTCCATAAATGATCAAAATGTTAATTTTATTTTTACATTTACAGTACAGCAGCTTCTCTCTGGAACTGTGTTATATGATCTGATTTACCAAATAACTAATTATAATTGATTTCATTTGTATAAATTATGTTATTAATGTTTCTTTGTAGTAAAATAAATACACATATCTTTTCTTCAATTTGACTAAAGGTTGGAATGACAAGAACAGTGAGACTATACTCCCTGCACAAATAATAGCTTTCTATTAGATTTGCCATTTCACCTGAATAATTCCTTATGATCATGAATAATGATGTTATTCGACAACCTAATGATATCATGGTATGTAGCTTCCATCCATCTGTCTTTGTCAAGAAGGTCAAATATTTGTATTCCACTGCACTAGGCCAAGATGAACAAACAGTTAAATAATATCATGGCCTTTAATTACTTCTCCAAATAAAGCCAGCAAGTCCCATTTTGCGTTGTAGATGTATGCACTACAAATCTACTTCAAAGAAACTGAATGCCTACTCAGTTTTACTCAGTTTTTAACACAAGTTTAATTTAAGCTCAACTTTTTTAAACGTGGTTTAAACTTAAAGAAAAAGCCCCAAGATTGTGTAAGGATATTCTTAATGGGTTGTTGCTGGAAACTTACTCTACATAGAGATGTGTAACTCAACTCTTAAAATATAGCAGGAATCTTATATATAGGAAGCTGAATAATAGGAATCTTATTATACAGGAAGCTGAAATACCCAATGTGATTTCTTGAAATTGGTGCATAAGGTAAGAATAAAATAATTTATGATATACCCAAACTACAGCATTAATAAAGAAATTCTGGATAGTGTTGCCTTGCCTGGAGCATCTATGAATGACTTCTCCTGGAAAACAAGGCCAAACGGCAGATGTAAATGGACATGCCTCATTCAGTGTTTTAACAGGGCTCCTACAAGACCTGGGCCCCTGGGTATGGAGGACAGTGTGAACAGCAAGGACATGAGGAAACCTGACTGACAGCTCAGGAAGATTGTGTGTGTGTGTGAATCTTCTTTCATTCTTTGAATCCCAAGGTTTCTCACTCCACTGAAATAAAGTACCTAGAAGGCCTTATAAATCTGGTTCTCAGCTCTGAAGACTTACCCATTTCCTTGTCAGGCTTCATCCACATAGGTTTTCTTTCTGTTTTCCAAACATTCTCAAGCCTGTAAACTTGGGTCTGTCCCAGGAATTTTGTTCTTGTCTCCCTCTATCTGGAATTCTCTATGACTGTCCTTTGGGGGACTTCTCTCTCTGTTACTCAGTTCTTAGATCCTAGATCACTTCCAAAGAGAAGCCTTCCATGACCACTCAGGTTCAAGCAGTCATAATCTAACAGCATATTGTTCATGGCTTGTGGGTTTCATCTTTCACTGTCAGCCTCTGCACACAGGAATAAAACTAGGACCCTATCTGTCTGTTGCCTGTCGTATACCCAGGGCCTAGCACATAATAGGAACTAAATACTTACTACACAGTAAATGAACATATTCACTCATTCCCAATAGACAACTATGGCTCTAATGTGAGGTCAGCAAGTTGTGACCCCAGAGGCCAAACCAGCCTGACATCTATTTTTGTAAATAAAGTGTCACTGGAACACAGACATGTTCATTTATTGACTTATTGTTTATGGCAGCTTTCACATTACAACATAGTTGAGTAGTTGCAACAAAGACTGTGCGGTCCAGAAAGTATTTATTACCTATTCTTTTACAAAGAATGTTTGCTGAGTCCTGGCCCAGGGCACAGTATATGTTCTTAATACATAAAATTAATGAAGAACTGCCTTTGCTTTTAAAGAGGTTACAGTCCACTGCATGTTTTTATTCAAACCCCTTTGAATTAAAATCCTCTAACCCAAAGAAAGCTCCTTCAAAGCTGCGTCATCTAGCAAGAAATGTAATGGTGTTCTATTCATGAGGCTGTTAGCTGAAAGCTTGTCAAGTAGGACTCGCCCAAAGCAGGCTTCAGAAAGGTCAATGAAAGCAATGGTGAAAAGATTGACCTGGAGCTTCACTGTTGAACACAGCAGCCACTAAGATCTGTGGCTATTCAGATTAATTAAAATTAAGTTAAAAATTCAATACCTCAATCATAAAATATTAGCGACATTTCAAGTGCTCAGGAGCTACCTGTGGCTACTGTGTAAAGACAGAATAGATTTATACTACTTTTCCATCATCACAGAAAGGTCTAGTGGCTAGCACTGGTCCACAGTTTCAAACATGTACATCTGATGGGTTCAGTGGACAGTGTTAATTCCTTAGAAGCTAAAAGGGAAGCCAGGATCATGTGGCTCTCATCTTTTCAGGAACCTACCCCTGAATAACACAAATCAAAACTGAATTATGGTTTAAAAAAGTCTGAAAAATATTGCATTCTGTTCTACATATAATGTTCCAAGAGAATAGAAGTCACGCCTTCCTGTTCATCAGTATAATTTTGAGGTTAAGAGGAGAGGTGCCAGCATTTCTCCAAAGAAGACATACAGATAGACAGTAAGCATATGAAAAGATGTTCAGCATCACTAATTATCAGAGAAATGCAAATCAAAACTAAAATGAACTATCACTTCACACTAGTCAGAATGTAGGTTAGTTACTCAGTCATGTTCAACTCTTTGCAATCCCATGGATTATAGCTGGCCAGGCCTCTCTGTCCACGGAATTCTCCAGGCAAGAAGACTGGAGTGGGTTGTAATTCCCTTCTCCAGGAGATCTTCCCAAGCCAGGGATTTAACCTGGGTCTCCAGCATTGCAGGCAGACTCTTTACTGTCTGAACCCCCAGGAAAGCACATTCCCACTAGTCAGAATGGCTATCATTAAAAAGTCCACAAACAATAAATGTTGGAGACAGTATGGAGAAAAGGGAACCATCCTATATTGTTGGTGGGAATGTAAATTGGTGCAGCCACCAAGAAAAACAATATGGAGGTTCCTTAAAAACTAAAAATAAAGTTACTATATGATCCAGTAGTTCCACTCCTGGGCATATAACCAGAGAAAACTCTAATCTGAAAAGATGCATGCATCTCAATGTTCATAGCACCACTGTTTACAATAGCCAAGACATAGAAGCAACCTGAATACCCATTAATGGATGAATGAATGAAGAAGACATGATGTATATATACCATGGAATATTACTCAGCCATAAAAAGGAATGAGATTATGCCATTTGCAGCAACATGGATGAACCTAGAGATTATCATACTAAGTGCAGTAAGACAGAGAAAGAGAAATATCATAATTTACTTATATGTAAAATGCAAAATATGGTAAATATTGACCTATTTACAGAACAGAAACAGACTCACAAACATAGAAAACTCCTGGTTACCAAAGGGGAAGGAGAGGCGGGTAAATTAAGACTGGGATCAGCAGATTCACATGACTATATATAAAAGAGATAAACAACAAGACAGAATAGGGAACTATATTCAACATATTGTAATAACCTACAGGACTGGAAAACGTCAGTTTTCATTCCACTTCCAAAGAAAGGCAATGCCACAGCATGCTCAAACTACCGCACAATTGCACTCATCTCACACGCTAGTAAAGTAATGCTCAAAATTCTCCAAGCCAGGCTTCAGCAGTACGTGAACCATGAACTTCCAGATGTTCAAGCTGGTTTTAGAAAAGGCAGAGGAACCAGAGATCAAATTGCCAACATCCGCTGGATCATGGAAAAAGCAAGAGAGTTCCAGAAAAACATCTATTTCTGCTTTACTGACTATGCCAAAGCCTTTGACTGTGTGGATCACAATAAACTGTGGAAAATCCTGAAAGAGATGGGAATACCAGACCACCTGACCTGCCTCTTGAGAAACCTATATGCAGGTCAGGAAGCAACAGTTAGAACTGGACATGGAACAACAGACTGGTTCCAAATAGGAAAAGGAGTACATCAAGGCTGTATATTGTCACCCTGCTTATTTAACTTATATGCAGAGTACATCATGAGAAACGCTGGGCTGGAGGAAGCACAAGCTGGAATCAAGATTGCCAGGAAAAATATCAATAACCTCAGATATGCAGATGACACCACCCTTATGGCAGAAAGTGAAGAGGAACTCAAAAGCCTCTTGATGAAAGTGAAAGAGGAGAGTGAAAAAGTTGGCTTAAAGCTCAACATTCAGAAAACGAAGATCATGGCATCTGATCCCATCACTTCATGGGAAATAGATGGGGAAACAGTGGAAACAGTGTCAGACTTTATTTTGGGGGGCTCCAAAATCACTGCAGATGGTGACTGCAGCCATGAAATTAAAAGACGCTTACTCCTTGGAAGGAAAGTTATGACCAACCTAGATAGCATATTGAAAAGCAGAGACATTACTTTGCCAACAAAGGTCTGTCTAGTCAATGCTATGGTTTTTCCAGTGGTCATGTATGGATGTGAGAGTTGGACTGTGAAGAAGGCTGAGCGCTGAAGAATTGATGCTTTTGAACTGTGGTGTTGGAGAAGACACTTGAGAGTCCCTTGGACTGCAAGGAGATCCAACCAGTCCATTCTAAAGGAGATGGGCCCTGGGTGTTCTTTGGAAGGAATGATGCTAAAGCTGAAACTCCAGTACTCTGGCCACCTCATGTGAAGAGTTGACTCATTGGAAAAGACTCTGATGCTGGGAGAGATTGGGGTCAGGAGGAGAAGGGGACAACAGAGGATGAGATGGCTGGATGGCATCACTGACTCGATGGATGTGAGTTTGAGTGAACTCTGAGAGTTGGTGATGGACACAGAGGCCTGGTGTGCTGTGATTCATGGGGTCGCAAAGAGTCGGACACAGCTGAGTGACTGAACTTAGCTGATAAAGGAATATGAAAAAGGATATATATATGTATGTATGTATGTATGTATAAATGTAGGGCTTTCCTGGTGGCTCAGATGGTAAAGAATCTGCCTGCAGTACAGCAAATGCAGTTTTGATCCCCGGGTCAGGAATATTCCCTGGAGAAGGAAATGGCAACCCACTCTAGTATTCTTGCCTGGAGAATTCCATGGACAGAGGAGCCTGGCAGGCTATGGCCCACGGCATCATAGAGTTGGACATGACTGAGTGACTAACAGTTCCACTTTTTCAATAAACAGAATTGAAAACAAAAAGAGTGGGTCAGCAGCATCAGGCTGCTCTGGCTATTGTCCGCCTAAGGTAGACAACTTAACTAACCCTCTCAATCTATCTCTTTATTTGTTAGATGGTCACAACAACTTCAATGTTTTTTTGTGAAAATTAAGTGGGTTAATATAAAGAAAGCACTGACACAGCACCTGGGCCATTGTGAGTACTGTACAAGTGGTGGCTTAAAAAAAAAAAAAAAAAAACAATTAGAACAACTAGCACAGGACTTGGCACACAGCAGGTAATCTTCAAGATTTGTTGACTTGAAACACAACTGAAGTAAACTCTTGAGTCAGAGGCATTAAGAGGCCAACTTGCAGAATGAGTAGGCAGAAAATGGACTTATCTAAGAATAAGCCATACTGGAAAATAGGCTGGTCGCTAGGAAACCATCTCCCATCACCCTTTCCAAAGGATAACAAATTAATACAATGAACCCAATTTCTATATATAGTAAACATTTTTGATAACTTATATACAGTCACTATTTGAGTTACATAAAGATGAACCAAGACAACATTTAAATAATTCAAGCCACAGTCTTCCAGAATGGTCATGCTATCCTCTAATACTCATCTCTGTAGATACTTTTTAATTAAGAGACCCCACTAACCTACATTTTCACATCTCTCAATCATTATTAACTTCTGCACATTTTGAGGTTGGACACTCTCAACCTCGAGTGTCCAGTCCATCATCACCTCTCAGAGTTGCTTCATGGATGTGCATCTGAAGTGTCTGGGGTGATTTGCTTGTTTTAACTTCCAATTCCTGGACCCTATGGAGAATGAAATGGCAACCCACTCCAGTGTTCTTGCCTGGAGAATCCCAGGGACGGGGGAGCCTGGTGGGCTGCCGTCTATGGGGTCTCACAGAGTTGGACACGACTGAAATGCCTTAGCAGCCTGGATCCTATATTCACCTTTTCAATTCAGAATCCCCAGGGTGGAAAAGTCAGAGCACAGACCAGGAACAGGCATTGTCACCAGCAAATTTCAGGTGATTTTTAGTCCTCTTGGCATGTTGTTATTTCAGATCAAGATTTCACATATATGCAATGAGAAGAAATGCCAAGCAGTGAAATACTGTGGAATCACTACCTCTCCCTTTTGGAAAGGTAATGGAGTGACCATATATGCTTGACTCACACTCCTCATGTATATTACATACATAAACACACACAGTACTTGCAGGTGCAAAGTATTCAAAGAAACTCTAAGCTTTTTGCCATCAGTGAGCTTCTTGAATAAGGTGCATACACATAAGTGATACTAACAAATGTTATGATGATATATGATTGAGAGCTCAATGAGTGCAAGTATAATAAGATTTCAGAGGAAAAAGCAATCAAGCCAGTCTAGGTTGTCAGCAATGTGAAAAATGGCCTTCTTTGGATCTGGTAGTCGGGGCAGGCAGGAAAAAAGTGATAGTAGATATTAAACTCAGTGGGTTTCCCAGGTCTTTGTTCTTCTCTCAGTTTAGAGCTTCGATCTTCAGACATAAAAAGACTAAAGCAAAAACGGCAGCCTTCCTAGTTATTAACCCAAGCGGCCTGGGAAAGATTACTAAGGCTTCATAAGATGGACAAAGGAATTGCATCTCAGTGGTCACAGAGGAATGATACTCTGGGGCACCATGAACTGAGGCAGCACGCAGCCCCCAGGTCTAAGAGGCTGTCCTGCAAGACCTTGCACAGAACAGCAGGCTCTTATCTTCCCATGGTATCTGCAGTGAAAAACCATTGGCTGGTCTCCTCATTTGACATCTAATCAACTACTTCATCCTAAAGTAACGTTTCTCATGGTTCAGGTCTTAACCCTCCAATGATTCTGTCAAGTTCTTGAAAGATAAGCAAGCATCTTATTTCTTGGCAACTCCCCCAGTGCCCAGCACCGTGAACTCACACATCAAAAAAAGGTTTTGAATGAATCATTTAGAAAACCCTGATGCAGCACCTACTATGTATCACACACTGTGTTAGGTGCTCAATGGAACAGACTGCTAGGTCACTGCCAGTGGCCGTGACAAAGCAGTCTGATCAGGATGGCTGAAGACAGCCCTGTGATGCACAAAAACCATTAACCTGCACGCGTCAGATTGGTGAACTGAATGGTGTGAATTGTATGTTAATAAAGCTGTATAATAACAAAGGAGTAAATAACATCCAGATAAAAAATGGCCAAAGATGGTCATACCTTACAAGTCTACTTGGTGAAGGTTTAAGGGGAAAAAAAAATACAGAGCTTAGTCACTGCTATTTAGACTGACTGTGATACATTGATAATATTTGATGGCATTGTATGTAAACACTGAAAAATGGAATACTTCTAAGAGACGACAAAACAATAAAACTAAATTTATACAATTCTGGTTAAGTACACAGGCAGTATAATCAGAAAAACATGGGGTCAACTCATGGTTCTCTTCTTCAGTGGTGTGACTTTGATCAAATCACCTAGCTTATCTGAGCTGCAAATTCTACATCAGTAAAATTGAAATATACTTATAAAACATGTTCAATCATAATACACTTCTAGTAATTAAATAAATGCAAGTTAGCATGGCACCATTTGCACTTATAAAACTAGCATAGATTGTTAAAAACTATTTAACATATGCAACAAACAGCAAAATATTTTCCTACTCTGCTTCTGGATACAAACTTTACGATGCTTGCAGCACGATTCGTAATAGTGAACATTCAGAAACAAAGTGAACATTCAATACTTGATGAAATAAATCAATTATGGAAAACCCAATCAATGGAATATTGTGGAGCCAATGCTAATTAACAAACAGTTTTAGTAAGAAAAAATCCTGTGTTACTAAAAATGAAGGAATATATTATAATATTATATGTAAAGTATGATGCTAGTTTTACTTAAAACTGTTTAGGGGAAGATCAAGAGAAAAGAAAACATCTTTAAAGATTAACAAGGATTATCTCTGGATGTGGCATTATCAGTCTTTTTTACTTGCTTCTTCAGAGTTTTATGGATTTAAAAAAATGAACAGCATTAAAACTTTTGCTTATTTCATTCATAACAAATACATGCAGTTACCCATTTGTAAGAACTGAAAAAGAAAGCTTGTTTTTTATATGATGGCATCAGATTATATTATAAACTGAAGTTAATTTTACTATACAGATCAATAGTTACATGGCACAAATGATCAAAATAAGAAATGTGAAGTATATTCTCAAAATATAACCATACCTGCTAATCTAACATTTTCACAGCCACCAATGTCAAGGGTTGTAGTATTTTTTTAAACTTTCGGTTTAAGAAAAGGTCATAAATGGGTAATTTGAAAGTCTTTATTGTTAGGACCAATCTGCTAAGTCACTTAAGTTGTGTCCAACTCTGTGCGACCCCATAGACGGCAGCCCACCAGGCTCCCCCGTCCCTGGGATTCTCCAGGCAAGAACAATGGAGTGGGTTGCCATTTCCTTCTCCATAGGACCAATCTAGACAGCATATTGAAAAGCAGAGACATTACTTTGCCAACAAAGGCTCATCTAGTCAAAGCTATAGTTTTTCCAGTGGTCTTGGATAGATGTGAGAGTTAGAATATAAAGAAAGCTGAGCACAGAAGAATTGATGCTTTTGAACTGTGGTGTTGGAAAAAGACTCTTGAGAGTCCTTGGACAGCAAGGAGATCCAACCAGTCCATCCTAAAGGAAATCAGTCCTGAATATTCATTGGAAGGACTGATGTTGAAGCTGAAACTCCAATACTTTGGCCACCTGATGTGAAGAGCTGATTCATTTGAAAAGACCCTGATGCTGGGAAAGATTGAAGGCAGGAGGAGAAGGGGACGACAGAGGATAAGATGGTTGAGTGGGAGTACTGACTCAATGGATATGAGTTTGAGTGAACTCCGGGAGTTGGTGATGGACAGGGAGGCCTGGTATGCTGCAGTCCATGGGGTCGCAAAGAATTGGACACAAACTGAGTGACTGAACTGAACTGAAACATTTCACATCACAGCCATTTGTCAATTATAAAATAATGGTTGTGATTTAGTCTCTAAGTCGTGCCCACCTCTTTTGCAACCCCATGGACTGTAGCCTGCCAGGCTCCTCTGCCCACAGGATTCCCAAGCAAGAATACTGGAGTGGGTTGTCATTTCCATCTCTAGAGGATCTTCCCAACCAGGGATTGAACTTGAGCCTCCTGCATTGGCAGGTGAGTTCTTTATCATTGAGCCACCAAGGAAGCCCTAAAATAAAGGTATAATACAGTTAATAAAAAAACTGCCAAACACAATATTGATCTGAGGAGTCTCATGAAGCTTGCACAGCTTCAGTGATAGTACATAATGTCTGTATTCAACCATGACCTCCAGAAGTAAAAGTTATTAACCAAATAATGAAGGAAAATATGAAGAGAAAATATGCTTTAAAAAAGATTTTCTTAAAAATAATTTGTGAAAAGGAACAGATAGTTCCCTAAGATCCTATCACTGTTAGCTACATGGCTGGATAAGCCTTTCTGCTCTATGGTAAGCCTGATCACGGAAATCAAATTTAGCCATGATTTAATTTACAATTATTTTTCAGACTTTGAGGAAAAGGAATAACTACATTATGTTCAATGAGCTGAACAAATTCTGAACTTTGAGTTCAGGGTAGACATCAAAATGCTGTATGCTAGGATGACATCATGAAGATGGTACCAGGGGGTTAGAGGGAAGAGTCACTTCACTACTCCCCATCACCCCAAAAGGTTTGGCTCTCTAGTGGTCCTTGGACATTTATCATGGCTATTTTCTCCTTACCTATTTGGATCATGGGCCATAAAACCAGAGGGAGGAAAACAAAACCCCAAGAGACAGAAATTCATCTGAATCTCACTACTTTTTTTTCTTTTCTTAAATAAGTCAAGGACTTAACTGGGTCAGCCTGGGTACTTAGAATAAAGCTGTTTCCAACCTTGATATGATCCAGTGGTTAAGGAAATGATTTTTGCAATTCATTCATATTGGGACTCCACTACTTACAAGCCAGGTGAATTTGGATAGGTTACTTCCCTAATATTAGATTTCTTTCTGAATATATGTAAAGTTCTGAATATATGTAAAACTTTCAATATGTGGTAGCAGTTTAATTAATGATATGGAAGCTTCATAGAAAAAGACTGTTAATAAATGTTTGTTATTAGAAATAAAATTTTCCCTAAGATCCATTTTAAATGTTTTATATCAAAGTTACAAAAATGTTTTTAGCCCTTTACTAATGCAAATCCACATTCTCTTTTACATTTATACTTGTCACCTTCATTTCTCTTCTGGATGAGATCACCTCTTGAGGTTTCTTTCAGCTCTATCATTCTATGATAGTAGGACTGGATGGGGAAAACATATTATTCAGGCTCTGCTTTTGATTGCTATTTTTCATGTGTTAAATCTCAGAGAGCTGCCCAAATCCCCTACTGATTGTCTCGGTCAAGATGTTGATAAACTCTCAGAATTCTGCCTCCAGTGGCACTCACGTTCATGGACAAATGGCTGTTTTCAAATTCTGACAATTTCTATACCATCTTCTATCTTCTAATGCTAATAACTTTTAATTTGATGACATTAACCCCAAGGTTACCGAGTATGGTCTCCTCTTGTCAACCCATCTCAGCTTTTTGTAGAAGAGGCCATTACCAAAAGTCAGATTCGATTACTTTTCATTTTCAGCCAGTTTCATAACTACAATCAACTTTATCTTCAGTCTTATCAACAAAAGCCTTTAGAGAAATGTGAAAGCTTGATGACATTTTCTAATGATAATATGCTTCATAGTAAATAGAATTGAGCTATACATTCCACTTTACAGCTTCTTTTTATATAGTGAGTAATAATGAAAGAGTCCATAAATACATGTCATACATGACTGGTATCTTTTTTTCCCCCCACAGTACATTTTTGGGCATGGTGGATAGATGGGAAAGGATGGACTGATGTGTTTCACAGGATCTATAGCACAAATCTGAAGCTCATTTCATTTTGTAAGCCAACCCTTCAACACTAGTCACCTGAGAGAAATTTAAAATTTCCTATATTATAGAGACTCCTTGTGTTTGGCAAATCCAAGTCTTTAGCTAGTATCAGAGACAGATATTCTTTGGTCTTAAGATCTTGGACTAGTTTATTTACCCTCTATCATAGACACCAGTATTTACAAATTCATTCTCTTTGATGTACTGATAACAGGATGGCCGCAACTTGTTTGGTCCACAGAACATGAAGAGCTATTACATATGGCCTTTCTGAGCAAAAGCCTTCAATATGTGCATGTGGTCTGGCTTACCCTCGTAAGCTCCTATCTTCTACTAAAAGACCAACGGGATTCAGATAGTGCCTGCTTCTTCAGCTTGGGTACAGAGTAGAAGATGACAGATGGAAAAGATCCAGGCCTGCAAGAGGCACAGCTGATACACAGGCCTGTGTGCAGGAAATTCATGATGATACATTCACAGTAACAAAATGAGAACATCCTCTAACACTATATACAAAAATGAACTCAAAATGGATTACAAACCTAAATACAGGACCAAATACTATAGAAATCCTTGAGAAAAACATAGGCAGAACACTCCGTGACATAAATTGCTGCAATATCTTTTTCAATCTGTCTCCTAGAGTAATGGAAACAAAACCAAAAACAAACAAATGGGACCTAATTAAACTTAAAATCTTTGCATATCAAAGGAAACCATAACAAAATGAAAAGACAACCTACAGAATGGGATAAAATATTTGCAAACAGTGCAACCTACAAGGGATTAATTTCCAAAATATACAAATAACTCTTATAGCTCAATAAAAAAAAAAAAGTCAAACAGTGAGCAAAAGATCTAAATAGTCATTTCTCCAAAGAAATCACACAGATAGCCAATAGGCACATGAAAAAATACTCACCATTGCTAATTATTAAAGAAATGTAAATCAAAACTATAATGAAGTATTACCTCACACCAGTCAGAACGGCCATTATCAAGAAGTCTACAAATAATGAATGCTAGCAAGGGTGCGAAGAAACAGAGACTCTTGTACACTACTGGGAATGTAAACTGGTACAGCCACTATGGCGAACAGCATGGAGCTTCTTTAAAAACTAAAAATAGAGCTACCGTATGACCGTGCAATCCTACTTGAGGCCTATACCTGGAGAAAACTATAATTTGAAAAGATACATCCCAATGTTCACTGCAGCACTATTTACAATAGCCAAGACATGGAAGCAGCCTAAATGCCCATCAACAGATGAATGGATAAAGATGTGATACACACACACACACATATATACATACACACACAGATACACACACAAAAGTACTCAATCATAAAAAAGAATGAAATAATGTCATTTGCAGCAACAAGACTGAACCTAGAGATTATCATACTAAGTAAATGAAACAAAGATAAATATGATGTCACTTTATATGTGAATCTAACAAATTATGCAAAGGAACTTATTTACAAAACAGAAAAAAGACTCAAAGCCATCAAAAAGAAAATAATAACCTATGGTTACCAAAGAGGAAAAGGGAACAGGGATAAATGAGGAGTTTGGGATTAGCAGATACAAACTACTACACATAAAACAGATAAACAACAAGCTTCTACTGAATAGCAAAGGGAACTATATTCAATATTGTGTGCATGCGTGCTCAGTCACGTTCGACTCTTGGGGACTCCATGGACTGTAGCCCGCCAGGCTACTCTGTCTGTGAAATCATTCAGGCAAGAATACTGGAGTGGGTTGCCATTGGTCAGTGACCTATAATGGAAAAGAATCTGAAAAATATACAGATATATAGATGTATAACAATCACTTTGCTGTACACCAGAAACTAATACAACATTGTAAATCAACCCTGCTTATAAACAAATAGTGAGTCTTTGTCTTGAGTGTAAAAGAAGCTGTCAAAGGATTTTTCCTGGGGATGAAGTGAGGGATCCTGTAATTAGATTTGAGTTTTGTAAAGCGTTCTCTGACTATGACAGAGAGAACAACCTGAAGAGAAGGTAAATAAAAGTTTAGATGAGAAATACTGAGAGCTTGATTTCAGGCTCTAGCATTGGAAATCAGAAAAACAGATGGGCTTTTGAAATTAGGAAGTGAAACTAGAAGAACCCTGTGAAAGACAGTAGTGAATGTGAAGGGACAAAGGATACTCTAGAGTATCACCATCTACGAAGAGACACATCCTACCATAAAGAAGGACTACAGGAAATAATGTCTCTGGGTTATGAGTTTGACTAAGTTTATCAATTAATTTTGACTACTTCAAAATAACCCATAATGGTAGGCAAATTAAACTCCCTTCCACTGCAGTTACAGAAGTAAATTTTATTACTGAATAATGCTGCTGCTGCCAAGTCTCTTCAGTCGTGTCCAACTCTGGGAGACCCCATAGACGGCAGCCCACCAGGATCCCCAGTCCGTGGGATTCTCCAGGCAAGAACACTGGAGTGGGTTGCCATTTCCTTCTCCAATGCATGAAAGTGAAGTCGCTCAGTCGTGTCCAACTCTTCTCGACCCCATGGACTGCAGCCTACCAGGCTCCTCTGTCCATGGGATTTTCCAGGCAAGAGTACTGGAATGGGTTGCCATTGCCTTCTCCGTACTGAATAATCATGTATACATAAATCACAATTGTGAATCTCAGGAAGAAGCTTTGAAGAAGTAGATGAATATCGACATTGATTTATTTAGAAATTACATTTGAGTTTTCTACTTTAATATGTATCATCATTTTAGAAAATATGTAAACAAAAATATAACTATATAGACATAATCCTAATGATCATCTCAGTGGTACTAAAATGTACCTCAACACACCAACCACTCTGCTCCCTGAGTTAGCTCAAATACTATTCCTCTTACATAAGATTTGGAAAATAATTATGAGGGCTTTTTTTGTGTGTCCTAAAAGTTCAAAGAAGAATTCCAACAATCTTTGGAGTAATGGCTCATGGAAATGAAGTTTAGCTTCTGAAACAGACAACTATAAAGCACAGTTGTCATCTAAATTCTGTGTGCTTGATTTTAAAAAAAATCTTAATTCTACACCTGGCTCAGAAAACAGACATGGATAATTTTCATGGAATATGCCCTCATGCACGTATACACACACACACACACGCACACACACACACCTACCTCTGGTTCAACTTCTCCTCAATAAACCCACAGAGCAGACATCTGTGTATCCACCAACAAAGCTTCTATTCCCACCCAAATCCTCTCAGGATACCTGTCCTCACTCGTAGCATGCAGTTCTGGTAGGCAGTCCAACAAAACACCTCACCTGCCCCAGGCAAGAGACTCAGGCCAGGCCAAACAGATGGCCTGCTCTGGGAATCTGACTCTTGGCATTTGAGTGATCCCAGGACATGCATGGCTGCATCATTTCAATGGCACCATCCTGAGGAGACTGTCATTTCTGCAACCAAGACGTCCAGAGCCATCCCGATTTCATTCATTTCTGAAGCCCGCTACTGTTCAGCTTTCCCTTTGGACTCTGTGACCTGTTTCCCATAATTTTCAATCCATTCCTTTTACAGAAGTAGAGGTTGATTCTCAGAGAGGATAACTAAGTTGTCCAAAGTCACATAGATAAGAATACCTGCACTGGGATTCACATTTCTGTTCATTTGATCTCAGATCCATGATCTGATACGGTCAGTATATTGCTTCCTCCTGTCATATTTCAAATGGAATTTGTAAAAAGACTGGTAATATTTGTGTATTGCCCTGGAGTACTGCTTAGAACTTCCAATGAAATGTAACTGCATCAGCTATTTTGCCATTTGTAAGTGACAGGTGACTTAAAAAGCATGTCCACTACTAGCCCTCTAAAACCATTTATGTTTTCCTATCACCTTCAGATGACTTTTCTGTGGCTGTCTTACTAATTCAGAACTATCTTTCATCCTCTGTTGACAATAATAAGTTTCAATTTCAGAGATAACTGTCCAGTGAGCCCTTTAAACATTATGGATAAGGTTTTCCTTTGGAAATGGAGATAAAGAAGACATGATATTTGTTTACATTTTCTGACAGATTCTTCTTGCTCTGAGTACTGCATGTGCCTGGTTGGGAGAACTACTAATTCAATCCTTATCATCATTACCACTTACAGACATGCCAATGAGAGAGAGAAATCTCAACAATTTCAGGCTATAGCTTTGTGAGGCTGACCACCAAGAAAACTCATTCCCAGAGTCACCAGTGTTCTTATTACCCGTCCTTTACACCTTTGTCTCCTGACAGTCAATACAATGACAGCTCTGATAGCGAACTACTGTGAAACTCACAAAACCAAAGTCAGGAATGAAGAATGCAGGAAACCTAGGGTAGGAAGGGAAATCGGAGGCCTGAGCAGGGCGTCTTCTTAGTGAGAGGGAAAGACTGAGTCAGCACTGAAAACCAAGCACAGTAAGGCTAGAATTTATGGGCAATTTGAAATTATGGGCATCTGAAATTCAAATCCAATTTCACATATTCTGTAAGCCCAGAATAGTCCAATCGTCATTAAGTTTCTACAAGAGTTTGGTTAAAACAGCCATGCTTCGTTTTTGTTCTCCTTGCAGGGATTTTGGGACCCTTAGGAATTCTTACCTCTTTCACATTTTATTTTTACACCTTGAATTTGAATAGAGTTATCTGCTCAGTATAACGGCACCTTTTTTGGCCTTTATCTCTGTCATGTGTTGTAAAGTCAGTCAAATACCTACCCTTCCACTAGGATCAGTACCAAAGAACTGGACTGGGCAGAATTTCATTCAAAAAAGAAATGCCATGGGAGACAATAAAGACCAGGCTTCTAACACAAGAATATCTGGTTCAAGTGCCAACCCTAGTATTTACTAGATGAAATGCTTCGGGCAATCACACTACCTTTCTGAATCTGCTTATCTCACAATAGGGATAATGATACCTAACCAGAATGACTGCTCTAAGAATTCAAAATAATAAATGTAAAGTTTTAGCACAATGTCTGGGCACATGGAAATCATGATGATACTGCATTATTAAAAATTCAATGAGAGCATTTACGTAGCATGTACTGTATATATGCTGTGGATTCAACTGTAAATGATATAAGGATGATCTCTAACGTCTCAGATCTTATACTTCTAATGTGAAAGACAAAACAAGAAGTAATTCCCATAAGAGATGAAAGTGTTCCAATAGGGAGATTAAAGTTTGCATTTTTATTCATTATAAAGTGCATATACAACATAGAAGTTAAGAATCTGAGCTCTTTTCAGACAATGTGGGTTGTAGTCCCATATCTGCCTGTTAAAATCATGTGACTTTACAAAAGAACTTTCAACAGTGAAATAAGAGATAGTAGTAGGGACTTCCCTGGTGGTCCAGTGGTTAAGACTTTGCCTTCCAATGTAGGGCGTGTGGGTTTGATTCCTGGTCAGGGAGTTAAGATCACAAATGCCCAGGGTCAGAAAACCAAAACATAAAACAGAAGCAATATTGTAACAAGTTCAATAAAGACTTTAATGGTTCACATAAAAAAAAATCTTTAAAAAAAGAAACTAGTAGTAACATTAAAAACTAGCATTTTTTATGAGCATTAACAGAGAAAACATTCAAAGTACTTACAACAGTGATGGATTAAGTCTCTGTAACCCCTGAACTGGAGCCCACCAGGCTCTTCTGTCAATGGAATTCTCCAGGCAAGAATTTCAGAGTGAGTTTCCATTCCCTTCTCCAGGAGATCTTCCCAAGCCAGGGATCAAACCTGGGTCTCTGGCATTTTAGGCAGATTCTTTACTGTCTGAGCTACCAGCGAAGACCACTTAATCTTTCAGTAAATGCTAATTATGATTACTAGCACTACCACAATTCTGTCAGTACTGAGCTTTACCAAAATGATTATCACCCTTCAGAATACCTTTTTCTGAGCAAACTAGCATTTCTTCATGTGTTTTGAGCCATTCAAGCCGTAACTAGAACAAAATCTAAGGTATCTCTGAAGATACTTTCAACTCAGACCACTCATCTTATTTTCAGAAGTTTACAAATGTTGGTGTTGTAACTGAAATTATTTTGAGTGTACTGTGGGATTGTAAAGAAAGAAAGAGGGATACAAATATGAAATAGAAGAATGTGAGAATGGACCTCCCCCCATAGTGCTGGATTTTAAAGATGATATCAGTATGAACCCATAATTTAGATTATATACATATACACAAACATATTTTCTAATCCTTTCCATAAAAAGGGCCTACAAACAACATTATCCCAGTAGCAGTGAGCACATTCAGCATCGAGATCTTAGTTTCCAAATATCATTTCCTACTGAAATGAGCCACAGTGCTTGGAAACTGCTAATTCCAGGTCTGGAGCAGGGAAAGTATAAAATGAACTTGAAACATTTTGTGCCAGAAAATAAGGAATTGCTCAAAGACTGAATGAGGTATGTTAAAAGGGTACAAGAAGTTGTATCAGGGGTATCTGCTGCAAAATGGAGTTAATTTGTACATTGAAATCATATAAACTATGGATTATAACATCTTAAATTTTAAAAAACTTGAGTTGACTAGGTGAGCAGAGACAAAGGTAAAAAAAAACAAAGCAAAACAAAAAGAGTCAAGTTCTTCCTTGCAGAAAAATGCTATGTACACCTATCTGAAAGTTGCTCAGTCATGTCTGACTCTTTGCGACCCCTTGAACTATACAGTCCATGGCATTCTCCAGAATACTGGAGTGGGTAGCCTGTTCCCTTTTCCAGGGGACCTTCCCAATAAAAATGCTAGAAAATAAATGTATAAAAAATGATAGAATTAGATAGTCAACACCTTGTTAAGTCCCATATTATGGCTCACACGAAGATTATCTATGAATGCTAAAACTAAATTACTAAAAGAAAATTATTGGGAAAAGATATTCAGATTTGAGTTCATGTTGCCATAAGCCTAGGAAAAAACAGCTTGTTTTGTAGCCATGGTAACAAGCAGCTTCAAGAATCAGACTGAAGCCTATTCAAATGACCCTCTTTTGATAGTCAACCAGTTACAGGCTTTGGTTGATGGAAGTCAGACACTCAAAAACAGACTCACATACCTCCAAGTACCAACTAATCAACTCAACTTCTCTCTCACTTAAGTAAACATGCTTCCAAATACCTTATCAATCCACTTAGAGCTATAAAAATCTACCAATCCCTCACTCCACACTCCCTAGTTTAATCAGCTCAGAGAGACTGTAGTTAACTAGTACAGCTCTTCCTTACATAAATTCAGCTCTATCTTTTTATTTTAGTGGTAGTCTGCACCATTATCCCACTAAATATTAAGAACTTTAAAGATGTGTTTTGTTTTGGTTTTTTACAATATGAGAGTCATCATCTACCCAAGCGGTCAAGTCTGGCGGTACCAACAGTAAGTAATTCAACTGGCCAGATATGATGTGCCCAGGTATGATACAGTGGTAAATAGGAAACATCACCCATTTGGCGTCCTTGCCAGAAATGTTTGACCTCATCTGAATGATGAGAAAATTATCAGATGGATCAAGAAAGTAAAATATTACATGGGACAACTGGCCTGCAGTCTTTAAATGATTTAATGACACCAGAACCAAGGGAGGAGGTAGGGACATCTTATAGATTAGAAGATATTGAGAGGATTTAATAACCAATTGCAATGAATTGACCTCGACTTGATCATGTATCGTGAGGAAAGAAGAAAATGCGAGCAAGGAAAGTATGTTGTTATCACTGAATTGATTTGGATTTTCTGCAGCAATGGTGGGTATGGTTTTATAGGTTATTCTTGGGAGAGACAGGCTGCATTATAGGAGTAAAGTGTCTTTATGGCTATAGCATGTTTCTGTTGGATGGTTTGGGAAAAGGGAAAGTCTCAATGCTGAGAAACACTGTGGGTGTTACCAAGAAGGCAAAGTTCATGAATTTTCATTAGAGAGAAATAGGTGATCATGAAATTGTTTTTTTTCCCCCAACTTTAAGTTTAAAATTTTAAAATCCTCATTCATTTTTATTTTGAAAATTACATTCCCAAATATTTCCCTGCTGCCCCAATTTCTCGCTTACTATCAAAATAAATCTGTTATGCTGCAACTGTTTTTGTAAGTCAGCTCCTATCTCTATTGGCAGAAAGTATGGTTCAAATAAGTGAAGTCCAAAATATTTAATTCACAAAATGATTTTCCTAGCACAATAAAAAAGAAAAAAAAGACAAATGTGTTCAGTTTAGAATAGCTAAGATTCTCTTTGGAGTTTAAATATCCTCCAGTCTTTATCACAGACATTTTATTTCTAGAGTCAGTTATGTCGCTGGAAGCCAGTGAGAGGGGAATCTTCCTCAATCCCTCAGTGGAAAAGGAGACCATCTGGATGCATTTGGACAGACACCCAGAGATGCCACAGGCATCAGTAGACCCTGAGGAGTCTCCCTCTGCCTCCTGCATTGACACTAGTCTTTGGTGTTTCCATGAGGAGTCCCTTGTGGGAAGACCAGCCTTAATCTGACAGAAGGGCATATGAACAGAGGCCGCCTGGCAGGAATGCAGCTGTTGCCACATCCCCCAGAAGGAACTGGGGATGACTGAAGAGAAGATAAAACAAGGTGGACGAGAGAGTGGGTGCTACAGATGAACAGATCAACCACTGGTGCCTGGAGAAAAAACCCTGTCCTCGGAGCACAGGACTGTGGCTTGAGAAACATGTTATTAGGCAAAGGTACTATGATTCTAGTGTGAGTTAGAGCCATAGAGAAAGACAACCGTGTGCTCTGGAGTGGGAGGCAGCTTTGATTACAGCAGGCAGGAAGGCTGCAGAGCCTCCTGCATGCACAGGAGGTCCTGTCCCTGTTTATAGGTACCAAGTAGAAACAGCAATACTTGATATGGTGGCCAAGAGAGGAAGGAAAATCTATATGTTTACAGGATGTGAATCACAAACAACCAAGGGAATTCCGTGGGGGAGGAGGGTGATAGCTTTAGTACTTATGGATTTGCAGGAAGAAAAGGCATTCTGGTAGCAACCCCACCCCAAAAGGAACTAACCACACAATTAAGAAAAAAAGTCCACTTTCATAGACCCTGTCCTGCTAAGGAAAATAGACAAGAAAGGGAGGTTCAGGCTTTAATAATATTCAGAAAGAGGAAAAGGAAAACTTTAAGAACCCTGTGGAATAGTACGTCACATTTCAGTCTTCTAGAACTCTGGTAACTCCTTAGAAACCTAACAAAATAGCTAATATCTGACCCTTCATACAGTCCAGGGCTAGAGTAGGAAATGGCAAACTCACTCCAGAATTCTTGCTTGGAAAATTCCATGGGCATAGGAGCCTGGCAGGCTATACGTCCATGGGGTAGCAAAGAGTTGGACACGACTGCGCACACACACATATATGTTCAATGGACCATTTAAGCATATTACCTATGTTAGCTCACGTGATGTTCAGAGCAACCCCATGAGGCAGATGCCATTACCCCACCTTAAGCATGAGATAACTAAAGCGAAGACAGCTGAAATAACTTCTGGGTTGAGAATCCTACCCATGGGGAGCTGAGCTAGGATTCACACAAAGGCATGAGGTAAAGCTTACACTCCCTCAGCCCTATGGCTACTATTTCTGTGTTCCAAATCACCTATGCCCTTAGGAGATGAGCTTTGTGAAATTAAAGCAGCAATAGTCAGGACAATAGGAGAAACTGGAGCTGAGGCAAAGGAGTGGCTGCTGAGGAGCCCTCCACAAAACTTTCAGTCTTCATACCCCGTAAAACTGGTGAAAAGATTGATAACACCAAAGAGCTTGTGTTCATGTGGATTCTATCTATTGATATTTAAGTAGAAATTAGAACTGAGAAAATACTATCTAATGATTCAAACAATAAATCCACATCATGGTAACATAAACAATATTTTATGATAAGCATATTTTCCAAAACAAACAAAAATATTGCTTTGCAGAGTGGCAATATTGTTACAGTTTTGTCAAACTCTCATGAAGGACCTTGATGAAATCCTACATTTAGGAAAATCATCTAACTCAAAGCCTACTTTATAATAAAGTGTTGACTATCTCATGTAATTTATTGAATAGTGAACTGAAAGTGAAAAAAGGAATGATGGTCTGGGTTGAAGAGTATCGGTTGCTAATCCTTCTGACTGTGTGGCTGACTGGGAGCTGTGGTGGCTGCCAGCACCCAGCAACATGATAGAGCGTTTTGTTAGTCTGGGAAAGACCACATTGAGAATTCTAAATATGGTTTCTACTGAATGTGTATCACTTTTGTACCATATTAAAGCCCAAAACTCATAAGCTGAACCATCTTCAGTCAGGGGCCGTTCGTATTGTTTTTTATAGAATGAAAAAGCACAGGTCTGCTTCTGGAAACAGGCTATCTGATGCAGTGCCCCACCCCCAGTCTCTTCACTGATAACTTGGGAATAGCAATCTCTACCTCCTTCAAAGGGCTGCCAGGAAGATAAAGTGAATTTTTAAAGCATGCCTATGAAGTACTATGAAATTCTTGGTGTTAGTAGACTAAAAAAGAAAAAGAATATTTTTTTAAAATGCAGAAAATAAATATTTAACTGATCTCTGCATAGAAATGCTTTGTAAGCTTAAAAGAACTGGAAAACCTCACAAATGATAAAGTTGACAAGCTTAACTACAACAAAACTGAAATTTCTGTATGTAATTATCATAAGCAACTGAAGAGGATGAGTCAAAGTAGGAATAATATTTGCAACAAATAAAACAGGGAGAGGGCTAATTCCTAGAAGCTGAGTTTTAATAAATACACAAATAGGACACTAATAATTAAGTCATTAAAAATAATTCATAAACACACTGAAAAGTTCATCATATTATCAATTAAGTAATTTAAATGGAAAACAATGACATGTGTAAAATCTATCACATTGGCAAAGGTTAAGAGAAGCCCCTACATCTTAAACTTTCAAAGTTGAAGAGACTATCATGAGATGTATATTTTCATGTGTTGCTGGTAAAAAACAAATTTGGGGATATTTGTCAGCTTAAATACTGCATAACATTTTATCAAATGATTCCAGTTTAAGAAATTTATCAGGAATGTGACCAAAGACCTTTCACTAAAATATTCCTTACATGTGGTTTGAATAGTGAGTATTAGAGTAGATCCATATGGTACACTAGAAACTCATTAATAAAAATCTCAGTGTTATTAAAACATCAGAAAATGTCAATAGTAGCTTAAAAATCAGGTTATAAAATATTTATCTTTCCTAAAGAAACACAAAAAATAGGAAAAAAATTAGATAGAAATAAACTGCAATTTTGGAAGAGGTAGTTTCTGGGTAATGAGATTATGGATAGTTTTTATTTTCTATAATGGAAAGATATTCTTACAATTAGAAAAAATAAATGCAAGATTTAAAAATCTGTTACACCTGATATAAACTAGATTGCTTTTTACAGAGACATAATTTAAACAAAACATTTATTTAGCCAGGCAATTCATTAGCTGGTTACTAAAAGACTGCAATGAGAATACTGAATGCTTTGAATATAGGTTAACCTCTTTTCTCAGTAACATTTTAGTAGTTTCAGAGCTCCATGAGTGCTGAATACCTACTGTGTACTTATTATTATATTCAGGACACTGAGATGTAAAAAGGAAAAAAAGACATGAAGAAAAGAAAGAAAAGGGGGCAAAGAGTAGTTTCATTGGAAATAAAGTGAGTCAGTCAGTTCTGGGCCCAAATCACTCCAGCATGTATAGGTTGAACACTGCAAAACGAAGGACTATTGCTTATCAGCAAATTGGTAGCAATCTTATTGCCCTGAGGCTTGTACAGAGATGTTTCACTTAAAAAAAAAAAAAAAAACATTAAAATTAGTTCAAAGAGCAAGACACAAAGGTGATATGAGGGGGTCATTTTTCAGTGCTGCGTATGAAGGAGAGAGATGTACACAGTAACTCCCATTACAATTAATGAGAGTGGAGCATCCAGACCCCTGGTTTAGACTAATCTAAACCCCGGGAAGATTCAGCAATCACCGTGGCAAAGCAACTCTCAGCCATGAATGAACCCCAGGATTGCTCACTTACATATTCTTCCCAGGCACTAAAGACAGTAGAAAATAATTTTTTTAAACACATCTTACAGGGGAAAAAAATAAAAAGGCTCATAAAATGTCAAATTCTCATCATTTGCAGGTTTATTTTAAATCCTGGGTATTATTTTAATGCCATTCTTAATTGAGTAGTTTAAAAGTGGGCTTGGGGTTATTCCAATTGTTATGTGATATTCACATAGAAATCCAGAAATTAATTTGGTTTAAGCTTCAGTTTTATGAACTTTGGGCCACAATTAAATGGCGCCCCTTATCCAATCCCAAGCCCTTGGTTAGGCTCAAAGTGTCAGGATAATGACAAAGAAAAAAGTGGCATTATTATGCCATGCTTTCACAGCCAAATCCATTCATTCTTCTGACTTACACATCATCTTGATTTAGTCCAGGAAGCTATCTTTATTTTTAGATTAGGGGAAAAAAAAAAAAAGATGAACTCACTTGACTAGAATCCCCAGATCGGACTAAAAACCAGTTCTCCAACTCCCTGTCCCAAATTCACTGGCAGTTTCAACAAGTATAAATGGCTCTGCACTGGAAGAGGGTACACAAAATATTAGACCCACTATCAGGTAGAGTCTTTCTCCTCCCTGTATGTTCAATGATGCTGGTCACGGGACAGGAAGAGACCGTCTTTAATCATCGCTGATCATTGCTTTCCATGGTTTGAGTTCTGTAGTGGGGTCAGGGAAGGCCTCTGTGAGGAGGTGACGACATGGGGACTGGAGCAGAGCAGATGAGAACCAGAGAGGCACGCATGAGAGGGTCAGAGGGAAGCTCATTCCTGGTGAAGACAAGGCTGGTGCAAAAGCCCAGTGGCTGAAACAGCTCACTGAGGCAAGGGCCAGAAACCCAGGAGGCCCAAGTGAAGACTCGAGATGCTATTCTAATTGAAAGAAACAGCCACTGAAAATCTTACAGCCAGGGAATAATGTGGTCTAATATCTATGTTAAGGAGCCCATGCCAGGTGCTGTGTGATGTTAGGTTGAAGGGCAGAGGAGGGAAGTGGTTGGGAGGTGTAAATGAGGAAGTAGAGAAGTGGTCATCCCCGGTCCAGGCACACGTGGGCAGGGGTGGTGGAGATGGCAAGCGGCACTGTAAGGATATGCTGAGGATGCTCTCCATTACAAGTTCTGGCATCACTTCCGTAAGGAAAGAGCCACAGAAACTACATCTTATCCCTGTTGTTGGTCACGTTTCTGCACTTCCTGAACAATCAGCCTATTTCTACTTCAAGGAGAGCATCTCTCTCTCCTTCCTTAGGTTGGTGCCAGAGAGTTCAGGGCCAACTCTGTAACCCATCTCTGACAACTTTATGGACATTTGGTATCTATTTCATGCCCTACTTTCACTTTTGGCTCTATCTTATTTTCCTTATTTTCTTTTTGACTCTTGCTTGTTTGCTCTTATTTTTAAAGCACTTAATCTTACTAACTCACTACACTTTATTAGCCAACTTAAGTCATTTTCTAAACACTTTCAGGAAGTAACCAAGTAGACAAACTGCCTCAGTGATGCCCTGGTTGCTGTATAAATAACAATAAATCTAAAAAAGGCTTTATCAAAGGAATTCATTAGAAACAAAGATGTATAAATAAGCATATATGTAAGAGAACCTGTATGTGTGAGAAGCCAAGAGAAGGGGCCATAAAAATTGATTGAAGGACTGAAGAAATTGCATACGCACTTGCCCTAGACTCCCTGAGGAAGGCAAGATGGTGAAAAATAAAATCTTGGGAAACTGAAGTTCATCATCTGCTGAGATACCAAACCCTGTTTAATTTGTGACATTTAGGAGAATATTAAATATCATCTCTGATACAGGGCTGAGCCAAGAAAGGCTGGTTTCACTGGCCTGGCTGGAATCTACACAGAAATCTTTAGCCACTGTGCTGGGATGGACAAACGGAAGGTATTTTTTTTTTTTTTTTCATTCTGAAACCACCTGTTAGTCCTCTCTCTCAAAGCCATGCACTTTGGAACAATAAATTTCAACTATGCATCCACATGTGAGTGTGTGCATGTGTGGAGATGTGTAAAAATTCAAGCGGATACTCCTAACCACCATACTGAATTGCCAGGTGTAAAAATTTATCACATTATTCTACTTGCTAAGTGAGGACCCTTGTCTTTTTTAGGTTTTAAAGCTAAAAATTTCAGATAGTCAACCATAGTTACTCATTGAACAAATATTTACTGGTTGTCTGTCACATGCCAGGCACATGGGGAGGCAGTCATGAATTCCCACCCTCACAGCAATTCTGACTTTCACAGAGCTTGCATTCTGGTCAGCCTGAGACACAAAGGAGTTATATAGTAAGTTCAAATATGATTAATGCCACAAAGAAAAAAAGTAAATGTGGTACTGAAACCTTAAAGAGGAGGACCATCCCGAGATGACGCTTGTGTACAACATGTGTTCAACAATCCAATCTCAGATTAAAATTTCCAGTCCTGTCTAACACACATTTGAGATGGAACCTTGAGCAGTTAGAGCTCTCTACCAACTTCTCCCCAACTCCTGACAACTACTCGGATTGGAGGCAGAGTTCTGTGTCAGTAGGTGAAGGGCAGGTTTCCCTGGCCCCATTCCAGGTCCATCTGCCAAGAGTTTCTGCAAATATGGTGGTCTCTGCATGTTTCAGAATTCATAGATTTGAAGGTCTTCAAGTTCCACCTTCACTCTATCTGCTTCTGAGAACCCACTCACAAAATGATGGTCATGTCTCCCTTTATAACTTTGCCAGAGGTTTATGATCCAATCACTTTCTCCACAGGCCAGTGCCTCAGTTGGAACAACAAATCTACCTGACCAGCCTTGTGGCACCTACTGCTGATATTCATGGGGTTTATAAGAACCAGGGGAGGTATCTGTGTGTTTCTTCCAGGGGCTGTGGGAAATTGGGATGGACTAGAAAAGTTGCTCCCATCTTCTTCTCAAGAAAATTATTCTCCTTGCCCTGCAAAAAGCCTCTCCCGATTTCCTTACCCACTACTCAGAAATAGGCAGATGAGAAGCAAGCACTGGCCTATGTTTGGGTGCAATCCTAATCTCTGTAGGGCAAAGGGGAAGCCTCCTATGGCCCTAAAGAGCCTGTGCTTGCACTGTGCCCCCACTGTGTGGATAGCAGTGTCAACACAGCCTGCAGGTTCTGCTCAGCCAGCATCACTCCAAGGAACAAGACACCAGCATCCTTTCATCAAGGATGAAACAAGCCCCAGCTCAGGGCTTTGAGCACATGACACTTGGTGGGGGGTGGAGGAGGGGTAGGAATAATCACTCTAGAAAAGAGTTTAGAGGACAGCCTCTCAGCATTCTTCGTTGCTCTCTACTTCCCCTGACCACTTCTCCCCTTACAAGGTTTGTGAGCATGGAGGTGGGATTCAACAGGTGCGTCTGGGTCTGCTGCTGCCATGAGAGTGGCTCTCTCTCACACATGGGTATCTCACCAGAAATGATGTCAACCTTTCTGTTTAGGTTCATACTCCAGGGCAATATGAAAAGTCCCACTCATTGTCTGTTCCAGCCCTGAATTTCAATTTCATTATTGCAGCTATAGCTCCATGACTTAAAAGCTTCTAGGAGTCCTTCAGCCCCTAAACAGAACAGAAAATACTAACTAGTATCATATTAATAGATGTCGGCATGAGAAACATGCTTCAGAATTTAATGTAATTTCTGTTGATTCATTTTATCTTGACACATCTTATTTAATAAATTTGAAAGCAATCATCTTTGGTAAATGGAAGGGGATCCATGGTTTACTGTTAAAGTATTAGCACTCAACAGACAATTCTTAGTTTCAACAAATCTCTTGAACTGGAAATAAATCTCAAAGATGAAAAGATCTCTTGGTAACTACAGCCATTTGGAAACCTATTAGAAAAGAGAAAATGTAGAGAACCAGCTGAATGTCACTCTTCCTGGACTCATCTTACCTGGGAGTGAATTATGCTGCTTGCCAAGCAAGGTGTTCGGCCCTGCACTCACAGCACTGCAGAGTCACGCTTAAGCCACACAGGCTTTTCAGAAGTCCTCAAAGTTAGTCTTATTCCTAAATGATGACGATTGCAACCAAACAACAAAGACACCAAAATGGCAGCAAACATTGTGAATGACAGAGTGTAGACTGACTGTAATATAGCACTGGAAAACAGGAATAATGGGGATGTTTAGGACTCCAGGGAAATGAACGCCTCAAAACACCTAACCAATGGAACAAAACGGTTTGGAGCACATAGGACAGCAACTAGAAGCGGGAGAAAGAGCAACAGAATGAGGATCCAGAGTTTTGGGTGAAGTCTTGACTCCCATGAAGTACAGCCGACACTGGCCTGAGACCCTGTCTTCCCATTCCAACCGGTCAGAGGGGATAGAACAAAATAGTGACCTCAACAATGCATTGCTCATCATAAAATATTATTTAATTCGCTTCTTTCAATTTCAGCATCAAAGCTCCAATACTCTGGCCACCTGACGCGAAGAGCTGACTCATTAGAAAAAAAACCATGATGCTGGGAAAAACTGAGGGCAGGAGGAGAAGGGGCGTGACAGAGGATGAGATGGTTGGATGGCATCAACGACACAAGGGACATGAGTTTGAGCAAACTCTGGGAGATGGTGAAGGACAGAGAAGCCTGGCATGCTGCAGTCCACGGGGTTGGCAAAGAGTCGGACGTGACTGAGTGCCAACAACAGAAACGTCTTTCAATTAATTTATTTCTGTGACATTATTTTCCATAAAAGATATAAGCAAGTTGAATTCATGTATATACATACTCTTCATCCCTACCACAGTCACACACATGAGACAGACAGACCAAGAAACCACTGCCTCAATCCTTTCCTGCTACACTTAAGTTTTCCCCTGTAATGGCGTTAGGCAGTTACCATTCCACTGTGAGGAAGCCAGCCATTTAAAACAAAGAAAGAATTTTGTTGTTTTTAATTCATTGGTGACTCTGCTATTATATGCCAGTCTCCATGGTGTTTAAGAGCAAATACCAGGCTTGAGCCATAGGATGTAAATGAAGCTTCCTCCTGTCAGTGTTCATTTCTAAAACCAGGGCTGTAACTGAGTGCATACACTGGCATGCCCACTCCTGTTATTAAAATATTATAACAGTTCTGTCCATACTGCCTCCTGGGAGCTGCTCACACTTCTTTGCCTCTTCCCCTGGGTCTCTCCAGATCTTCCCACAGAGCAGAAATTAACAGGATGATGCTGTGACAGAGCAGAGAACTTCCAGGAATTACACTGACATTAGGGCATTGGTCACTGCTGTGTGTCATATTAATTGCTGTATCTAAAAATAATTCCTCTGCCTAAGACATATCCAGCCATATACGCGATCCCCAGCTGTGGGTCCATCTAAACCAAGCCAAGACTCAAGGCATATTTAAAGCCTGGAACAGAAATCTCAGGAAAACAATTTAGATGGCAAAACTAGTTCAGATACCTACTATTACAGAGAGTTCTGAGGATAAGGCCAATTTAGGATTTGTGCCCAAGAGCCATTTGCAAATTTATAGTTATTTTTTCAGTCTATTAGTTTGAGAAAGGAAATGGGAGCTAAGTAAATAAATTAGATCATTAATTTGCAATAAATATAAATTAATTATGCTAATTCTAAGACTGGAACATATATATAAATTATGTATATATAATAAACAAGGCATACACATAAGACTCTATTAGCAAAAGAAAGCCATCTTGACTTATTGTGTTGTGGAAAATCCATGTATATTCATTCAATAGATTTTAACAGTTTTGATATGTGTATGAAAATATAGGATAAACATTAAACTGCCTACTGATGTTCTAACAAATCTATTTTCATTCCAAATGGAAATTAGGATATATTTTGCATTATCTGAGTTAATTACATGACATTTCTTGTGAATAATGATGTATTATTCCATTCATTATTTCTAATTATGTTCTGTTACAAGTGCAAGGCTGGCAACACCATGACCAGCCTTTTCCTATTGCTCACAATCTGATAGCTTGCATGGGAAGCAGGTCAAAAATATGCCCAGAATATAATGAACGAGTTCAGATACTGTTAACCATGACAGTTTAAAATTACCTGAGGAAAGTTTCACATGGAAATAAATAGAAATGGGGAATGGCATTCTATACAGGATATTCATTTTTGCAATTAATATGAAGACTATTCAAAGTGTTATTTTAACACATATAATTATCATCCCACCATTTGCTGGAGCTGGAGACAGAGCATCTCCTGTTCCCTAACTCACTCACATACACACATACACACACTCTAATAGGATTATGTTCTGTGAGAGACTAGCAGGTGGCAAAGGTATCTTTTTCTGGTTGTAAAATAATTCTGTGGGCTTTGTGCAATTCTAAGAGAACACAGAAACCTCCTAAAAGCTCTGATTTAAAAGCCATCAGGACTTTCCTCCTCAAATGCATCACCATGGTCAAGCCAGCTCATCTCACCCCACTCACAGTAGGTCCTGAAGCTAGAAGGTAAATCCTATTACGGAGAAGCAGTCAAGGTCAAAGGAAAACAGTCACAAATAAGGGATGAAGTGTAGGGACAAAGTGAACCACAAAATCACCACTCACCAGTGTCATCACCAATCAGCAGGCTGCAAGGAGCCAGGGAGAGATGGTGGACAGCAGGAAGGGGGCTGGATGAAGTCTAGAGACCAGTGTATACATGCCTCAGGCCACTGTTTCATGAGTGAGTCACCCTTATTTGAAGTCACTGGGGCAAAATCTATAAAATCCACACATTTTTCTCCATCCAATTTCAAATGTTCGTTGCGCACACACACACACACACACTCTACTAAACCCTTCAGTGTCAGGTGCCAACAATCCATCATTCTGTCTATAATAAAAAATAAAGATGCCAGTCTCAGCTCCAAGAATGAGAAATAAGCCCGAGAGGAAGAATCTTGGCAAGGAGCCTTTCTACTCTGCTACCTGTGGCAGTTACTGCCCACTGCCCCTGCATACAGCCTCAGAATCCTACTCAACACTGTGAGCTCACTACCAACCCAAGAAACAGCATTTGAGATAACCATATTTTCTCTCTTGAGCAGTAACTCTTCAGACGACAAGCCAAGACAGATGACAGTCACACAAGGTTCGTCTTGTAATGGGGGCTGGCAGGATCCTCTGTGCTAGGTTCTGGACACTGAAAAAAGACATCAGTCAATTTAGTGCATGCCGAAAGCACAGAAGAGCTTTCTGTGTTCCTCTTGACGCATGCTGTAAAAACTGTTCAAGCTGGAGGCAATGTACTCTACTGACCCAAAGGTAGGCGCACATGTATATGGAAACCTTTCCCATCAGTTCAGTTCAGTTCAGTCGCTCAGTCGTGTCCAACTCTCTGCAATCCCATGAATCGCACCACGCCAGGCCTCCCTGTCCATCACCAACTCCTGGAGTTCACCCAGACTCACGTCCATCGAGTCAGTGATGCCATCCAGCCATCTCATCCTCTGTTGTCCCCTTCTCCTCCTGCCCCCAATCCCTCCCAGCATCAGTCTTTTCCAATGAGTCAACTCTTCGCATGAGGTGGCCAAAGTACTGGAGTTTCAGCTTTAGCATCATTCCTTCCAAAGAAACAGCATAAGAACACTCTGAGCAATCACTGCTGCTTGCAGATCTTTTAGAAACAACAATCTGCCAAATAAAGTCAAGAAAAATATGGCCACAAGGAAACCAACTTTTCCCACTACTCAGCTCAGGACAAAGGGTGTATGCTCAACTTTGAACACGTCTCTTAGAGTATTTTAAGCTGGGTAATATACAACAGGCCCCAAAATGGTAGAGGGGTGGGGGGCTGGGGTAGGCATATGTTTAGGGAAATTTCTAGAGCAAAAAGGTCTATCTTTAGTAATAAAGACATTAAAATAGTGCTTGCACTCATTTTATTTGCACAGGGAAGGTTTTAAAAGAAACTCTTTTTCAGAAATGAAAAGATCATGAGATCACTAATAACTGCAGTTTCCTGAACAATTAAAGAAATTCACAAGATTACACCCTACTCAGGAAATGACAAATATTTCTGATTTTTACGGAAGGACTAAAAGGGCACTTTTATCTATAGCATCTATTCCGTAAGAAGCACTGTTAAGTAATGAAGCTATTTTTATTATCTGTTCCTTTATTTCAAGAATACTCAATATGGCAATGGCCTGAAAACAGAATGCTGCTCGCTTAGGGAGGTAAAATTTTGTATAAAAGGCAGTTGCCAGATTTTTCTTTTTTATCTATTGAAGCTGGACCTTAGAACACAATTTCCCTTGCACCAAACTTTTGTTTCTGTCAGCAGAAATGTCCTTTAAGTTACCTAGTCTAATTCTTCACAAATACACTTCGTAAGGCTGTCCTCAATGTATCATCCTAACGTGGCTGGGCCCTGATAACATTGTGTGTGTAATGCTCCCGCTTGGAAGAATCTGCTCTTTTTAATAACAGATTCAATAAACTGTTGACAAATGATTTGTATAATATAGTATGGCCAGCAAGCGAGGTTTGTTTCTGTCATTACACAACGCATTCAACCTGTCCACAAACGTGGCCATGTTCCGCTTATGTCAGAGCCCCGTATGCCATGCTGAATAGCAATTCAAAGATCAATACATGGTCTGCTGAAAACTACAGGACATAACAAATGAATAATTTTATTTACAATAAAAGCCCCAGTCCCCAAATGGATTCCACTAATGCTCAAATTCATTTTTCATGCTCACCTCAAGATGAGAGGTAGACACAGCCTGATGCAAGGGGAGCGGAGTGGAGACAAGTATTAACCACGTTGACTCAAATGTTTTCAAGCCACGAACAATAGCTGGGCTGCACCAACTACATGAATAAAACGTTGGCTGCAGAATTCTGAAGATGCAACCTCCAAAATGCTTCTGTTCTCTGTCCAAGACTCCCTGAAAAGCATTTTCCAGCAACAGGAAATTAAGGGATTAAAGACCTTCAGACATATGCTTCCAGAGTGTTGCACCACAGAGGACAAAGCCTATTCAATCAACTTTAAACACTGTTTGCAACAAGCAGAAGTGTCTGCTTTAGGTGGGGACGAGGAGGGACGTAAGTGGCTCTTCTGAGAATGGAAGCAAACAGCCTTGCTTCAAAAGCATATCTGCAGGCCCCGATCTGATGGTTCTTTTCCTCCTCAGGAAAGAATAAAGTGAGCCAGTGAGCAAAGTCAAAAAGAAAAGGTTGAGGAGTGGGGAGCAAAATGTTAAGAGAGGACACAAGTTCAAAGATGACATTTACAAGTCTCTTCTGAATGGCACATTCCCCAGAGGCCACCTAAACACTCTTTTAAAAAATAAATCAAAAACACAAAATAGAATTTTCCAGTTCATAAGATAGCAATATACTGCCCTTAAAATACAGACTCGTCCATTGGCCAATTAACACAGTCAGAAAAAAATGGAAAAGAATCTCTTCCCATCTGCCATCAGTCCATTCACTGCATTTAGACTTAATACAGGACACTCATAACAGCAGTGTAAACAGGACTGTAACTGACAGAGCATACAGGGAAAGTTGGATGAGATACTAATAAATCTGGAATAAAATGGTGATAAGACATGGCTTTGTGCATGGGAATACAGGAAAGGCAGGGTCTCAGTATTAATTGAAACTGTCCACAAGCTCCTGATGTTTACAGATTCACTTTAAATTCAGTCAACACAATATTCTGGGTGCTAAGAACAAGAGACATACTAAGAGTAGATTTTGCGCCCACCTCTTCCCAGGAACGCAACTCCACATACACAAACAGTCTGGGGCAGACTGGGATTAGTGTTTGGCATGGTGCCTGGAAGAGAGTAGCTCAGTAATAAACTGTTGAATAAATCAACATGTGAATAAGGAATCAAGTGTCACAAAAAGGATGGAATTTATTTTTTCCCTAAGAGGGCAGGACAGGTATCGAAGTAAGCACTTTAGTTCAAGTGAAAACGAAGGGAAGCACCTCGAGGTGAAGAGAAAAGCATGAGGAAGAGCGGGAGTCAGCAGGTAAAGGAAAATACAACACTTCTTTAAGGAAATAGCTGGAAAGTGGGGAGGGTGAGTGAAGATAATGAAAATCTTTTAAAGGGATGCTAAGAAATTTGGACTTTATCCTCAAATTGGAAAAGACCCTGATGCTGGGAAAGGCTGAAGTCAAAAGGAGAAGGGGACAACAGAGAATGAGATGACTGGATGGCGTCACCGACTCAATGGACGTGAATTTGAGTAAACTCTGGGAGATAGTGAATGACAGGGAAGCCTGGTGTGCTGCAGTTCATGGGATCACAAAGAGTTGGACACATCTGAGCGACTGAACAATTCTCAGATAAAAGGATATCCATTATATTCAACAGTGATTTTTTGCGAAGGAATAGGAGAGTGATAACATCAGAGCTGTGGTTTAGAGAGAGCTGTAGGCTGGGCTGGGGAAGTCCAGGGGTAGAGAATCAGAAGACCTAGAAGACCCACAACAAGGGGCTTCTTTAGGCAGGCAGGGTAGAGCACTGCGGAGGACGGGGGTGGGGGGCAGGGATGGTCTGCTGCAACCGTTTCACCCTTTATTTTATGAAATGTTAGTAGGCAGAGCTATTCACTGCTTCAATTTCCAAATCACAGGACAAAAGAATATTACTTCACGCAAGCAGATGAGTAACTTATTAAAATTCTTTTCACAGTTGTCACCTAAGAGAGTTTACCAAGGTAAAGTAAAATAAAAAGTTTCAGAATCATCATATAAAAAGGATTACTTGAATCCATTATCCACTGCCCCTGAAATTACCTTAAACACTGTAGACGTAAAAGAGCTTTACAGAGTACGCCGATGCACTGAGTGTACCATTCGCAGCCTTGGACAGAGCTGAGTCCTTCTTGCTACCTTCCAAACAAACTGAGGTTGTTGATTTTAATACAGTGCTCCCCTTGTCCTTGGCATTTACTCAACGAGGTGATAATCAACCAGGACTCATTTTCAAAATGGCAATTTCAGTGCCATCTGGAACAAAACTAGTCATCACTAACTGCTCATTGTTCACTATAAATATTTTCCTTGAAGCAGACACCTCTATTTCAGTTCAAACACGTATATGACCCAGGTCTTACACAGCACACTTTCAGAGGTGGTTAAAAAGACCATGGAAAAATCAAGTTTCTTACCATCAATACAGGAGTTAAAAAAATTCAAAGTTCATTCCATTATTAACCCTTTTGAAAAAAGTGCAGCTCTACAACCTCATATTCTGTCAGTCCAAAGCATCAAGATTCGTTCATCTAAATTCACATTTTTATCCCAAATTCCCTCAGTTCTTTAACAAAAGTCAATTAAAACTGATACCCAAAGAGAGATGGCATTTAAACATTATCCTTTTGACACAGGAATTAGACATTTTGCTTAAAAAAATATTCCTCAAAGGAAAAAGGCAACCACAGACTTGCAGCAAAATCAAATGAGAAAATAAAATGCCTATGTTATTTCAAGAACTTCAAGGTCTTTTGGAGAAACTCAATATGAAAATATTATACAACTTAAAAACTATCATTTTATAGGAGCATTCTGCATCATTTTAGAGTTTTTACTTTAATAAATAGAAGATGAAATTTTCTGATCTTACATACTTATAAAATTAAATTTTTTAAATTTAAAAGTTAAATATTATCAAGGAAAATATATATTATTTACTAGCTTATTGATATTATCATTAGTTTTATAAATTTATGAAATTTATTTAGGTTAAAAGTTCAAATCAAGAAATTTGGGAGTCTACCACAAAAACCACAATTATCTTTTGCTGCATGTTTTATTAGTAGTTACATGGTCAAGAAAGAAGATGATTCATCAAGTTTTCAAGCATTTTCAAAAATCGCATTAAAAAAGATATAACTCACTCTTGGAAAAAATCTTGACACCTTTATATACTCAAAATTACTGAGAAATTCATTTCGAAGTAGAAGCATGTCCCAATGTGGAAATGCTTATTATCTTAAAATACAACATTTCTTACTTTGCTGCCTTCTGCCTAGTAAATTAAGTTGGGGTGGGGGGGAAATAAAATTTTTGAAGAGTTAGTACAAATGTCATCCACATACAGTCACGAGTGGTACTTTCAACAACATAAAAATAACTCTCCAGAGCATTTCACCAAATTGTGCCTCTCCCACTGCAAAGAATAAAGCTTCTACTGAAATCGACGGCCAGAGGGAAATAAAATACCCCACATCACCAATGGCACCAGACAGCGATCTAGAAGCTGGGATATTTTCCAAGAGGAAATGCTATCTCAGACTCTAACATAAAATATATATATATATTATAGTATATTTATGTGTTTGAATGCAATTAAAATTCACAGCTTGAATGATCTCCAAGAGGTAAAGAAACCAAGCCAGTCTCAAATCTTCATGTAACACCTTACTTCCACATCACAAGTGTGCCACCCAATCTCGTATCTTACTATTAAAGTGCACACTTGATACCTGAAAACAAAGTGCTAAGGATATTCATTGGATCCATTTTAGAAGCACCTATTTATTTACACAGCTACAACAGTGAAAAGGTCAAGCAAAAACTCACCTCCAAAGCCACAGTTGCTAAGCAACTCATTTTCAGAAGTTTTGCAGCGTTGATCAAGCATATTACTGGTGCCACCAACTGGATTCAGAATAAATGTGATTATTGTCCTACCTGGTTTCTCCAAAGGGGGAGGCAGGAGGATTCCTTGCTTACCTTTTTGGTTGGATACTAGGGGTTCATGTCTGTGTTCATTTGGTCTGTTTTCTCTCTTAAAAAAAAAAAAAAAAAAGGATACGTCCAGGTACCACAGGCTTCCTGTTCACCAGGGCAAAGGACAGTTCTGTTTTGAGAAACACCACCGAGGGCTTGATGAGATGTTGGCCAAATCTGAACGACATTTCCTCAGGTTGAAGTCTGGAAGAGAAGAGGATGTAGAAAACGGACATTCATCAAATTCCATTGAGAAACTCAGATCATACACAAATTTAAAGAAAGCAGAGTCTATTACTACAGATCCTTAGCTATCAAGAAGACATCATTTAGCTGCCCCACATTTAATGTTCACTAAGATGTATGGATGTGAGAGTTGGACTGTGAAGAAAGCTGAGCACCAAAGAACTGATGCTTTTGAACTGTGTTGTTGGAGAAGACTCTTGAGAGTCCCTTGGACTGCAAGGAGATCCAACCAGTCCATTCTGAAGGAGATCAGCCCTGGGATCTCTTTGGAAGGAATGATGCCAAAGCCGAAACTCCAGTACTTTGGCCACTTCATGCGAAGAGTTGACTCATTGGAACAGACTCTGATGCTGGGAGGGATTGGGGGCAGGAGGAGAAGGGGACGACAGAGGATGAGATGGCTGGATGGCATCACTGACTCGATGGACATGAGTTTAAGTAAACTGCGGGAGTTGGTGATGGACAGGGAGGCCTGGCGTGCTGCGATTCATGGGGTCGCAAAGAGTCGGACACGACTGAGCGACTGAACTGAACTGAAGATGTAGTCTGGGTAAGTCCTCTTAAAATATCCCACTCTTCCTACTGTTGGATTTAGTGTTTTCAAGCAAAAGCTCACACACAGACAACCAAAACAGTCTTCTTAAATCCCTCTGCCCTTCAAGTAGCCACCTTAAATCCCCTAGGTCCAATCTGACAGGTATTGTTTTTACCCATCTGCTTCATTTTTGCTAAGCTGAAAATTTTCATGGTTAAGCATTGACTATAAACCTTCTAATTCTTAAAGAGGTATCTCTGGGGTCTCTCTTTTCTCAAATGGTTTTATCTTTGTTTATCTAAAAGCAATTTATAAAAAGTACAAACACTGTTTGACCTTGTGTACAATTACAAAAACATGTGTGTACTCCCAGAGAACTGTTACAGCAAACTTTCAAAAAAGGAGAAAAAAATTCGAGGAAAAAGAAGAAGAAACAAAATAGAGTTCAAAATGAAAACAATTCCTGGTTGATGTAGAGGTAGTATGGAGCAAGACAGGTGAAGTGTTTCACATCCTCCTTCCTAGGGAGGGCCACAGGCTGGGGCTGGGTAAGGAGATGGGGAGAAGCACGATTTGACACTTGACATCCAGGGTACCAAGGAATGATTTTTTTATGAGTCAATGTCTATACACGACAGAGTTTCTTTCTGAATGGAAGAAAATACACATCCACCTTGGGAAACCACTTTGGCTTTCTAATTCAGGAACAACCCTACTACAAAACTGATGAAAACTGAATCCTCATGGGAAAACAGAAATAGGATTACAAAAAGGATGACATGAGAAAATGGAGGACTGTTTTATAAAGCATACCAATAAGTGTGCAGTTGCTTAATGGCTCTAATGTTTTCAGTGACCCAACAGTTAACAGAGAGCTATGCAAAATCCATCTACTTTAGAAGTACCCATATAGCCAGAATTTAACACATTTCAGGTATGAAGAAATAGTATGGATAATTTGCCTCAATATACAAATTCTGCTTTCTAGAACATCAATAGCCTGAGATATGCAGATGATATTACCCTTATGGCAGGAAGAAAAGGGGAGCAAAAGAGCCTCTTGATGAAAGTGTAAGAGGAGACTGAAAAAATTGCTTAAAACTCAACATTCAAAAAATGAAGATCATGGCATCTGGTCCCATCACTTCATGGCAAATAGATGGGGAAATAAAGGGAACAGTGGGAAACTTTATTTTGGGGGGCTCCAAAATCACTGCAGATGGTGACTGCAGCCATGAAATTAAAAGATGCTTGCTCCTTGGAAGAAAAGCTATGATCAACCTAGACAGCATATTAAAAAGCAGAGACAAAGGTAAGTCTTTGTCAAAGTTATCGTTTTTCCAGTAGTCATGTATGGATGTGAGAGTTGGACTGTGAAGAAAGCTGAGCGCCAAAGAATTGATACTTTTGAACTGTGGTGTTGGAGAAGACTCTTGAGAGTCCTTTGGATGGCAAGGAGATCCAACCAGTCCATCCTAAAGGAAATCAATCCTGAATATTCACTGGAAGGACTGATGCTGAAGCTGAAACTCCAACACTTTGGTCACATGATGTGAAGAGCTGACTCATTTGAAAAGACCCTGATGTTGGGAAAGATTGGGAGGAGAAGGGGACAACAAAGGATAAGATGGTTGGATGGCATCATCAACTCAATGGACAAGAGTTTGAGCAAACTCTGGGAGTTGGTGATGGATAGGAAAGTCTGACATGCTGCAGTTCAAGGGGTCACAAAGAGTGACACGACTGAGCAACTGAACTGAGAACAAGTACAACTATCTCACAAAAATGAAAGGTCATTGTGGATACTGAAAATCATCTAACCCAGAGGTTTTCAAGGTGTGTTCCCTGGAGCAATAGTATCAAATCACCTGGGGAAATTAGAAATGCAAATTCTTGAGTCCTACTCCAAAGCTACCAAACTGTGAACTCTTGGAGAAGGGCCCAGAATTCTAAGCTTTAATAAGATATCTGGATGATTCAGAACCACTGGTTAAACCCAACTATTCTCCCAATCTTTTCCTACAGAATCTTTGCCAGGTAGCTGGCTAGCCTATGCTCGAATATACACAGTGATATGAAACCCACCAACCAATCCTTTCAGATAACCAGCTTCAGCAATTACATAGTTGCCCTTCCTACCAAGTTCACCTTTCATCATGGATTGATGGTTTGACGGATCATATGAAACAAGTATCATGCCAGTGGAAGTGCTTTAGATATTTGAAGTCAACCTGTGTTTTTTATTTCCCCCAGTTTTTCTAGAACGAGCATGCAATTCATTTCAATCATTCTTCAAGCAGCATTGATTCAAGTTCCCTAAAGTGACCTGTGTGTTTTTGCTCCCTTAGCATCCATTTTCCGTGATTCTGGTCGCATCACTGTAATTTCTGTTTGGGTAGTATCCCACCATATTCCGTACGTTGGGTTCTTCCTACTGCCTGGTTCTAGGGATGGGCAAGTGACCCAGGCACCCTTGGTCCTTTGTCACATGACTGATTCAGGGGTGCTCACAGGAGAAAAAATGAACCAGGCAAAGAGAGGATATTCATGAGAGGATGAGCGCTCATACTCTGGGGAAAGTGCATTCTTTCTGCTTAGTTGCCGTGAACTTGAAAGAGCTAAAGAATACCCTAGAAAGAGTCTGCCTCTTATCAGAGCCAACACTGAGGCCAGGAAGACCAAAATACAGAGAGAGACCCATACCTGATGACACTGGTTGAGCATCTGAACAGTTCTGAAAGGACTAACGTCCGTGGACTTTGTTTCCTCTAGTGGATAAGTTTACAGAGTTGACTTAAGCATACGCTTGAGTTGATGAGCTACTATTGCCAATCCATGAAAGACTCTCTTCTGATTTTCATTTTTCTTATTTTCACTTCATCCTCTATGCCCAAACCCATTCCTACCTTTCCCAGCCTGGGGCTTCATTTTTTTTTTTTTTTTACTAAATATAATGCTATATTTATAAGCTTCACTGTATTTTTTTTTATAAATAAATACATGGTAAAGAGTCTGCCTGGAATGCAGGAGACCCAGGTTTCATCCCTGGGTCTGGAAGATCTGGAGAAGGAAATGGCAACCTGCTCCAGTATTCTTGCCTGGAGAATCCTATGGACAGAAAAGCCTGGTGAGCCCCCAGCTATGGGATCAGAGTCGGACACGACTGAGCAACACACACACACTAATGCTGTATTTATAAGCTTCACTGTATTTTTCATAAATACTTTAAGTGTCAAAGGACTTCCCTGGTGGCTCAGACGGTAAAGCATCTGCCTACAATACAGGAGACCCGGGTTCAATCCCTGGGTGAGGAAGATCCCCTGGAGAAGGAAATGGCACCCCACTCCAGTACTCTTGCCTGGAAAATCCCATGGACGGAGGAGCCTGGTAGGCTGCAGTCCATGGGGTCGCACAGAGTCGGACACGACTGAGCAACTTCACTTATGTGTCAAACTCCTGTACATAGTTTTAAAATTTGTATAGAAGTTGTATCATGCTTTAAATCTGTCTTTTTCTCTCAACTGTGTTTTAGAGAATGTTATAAATAGATGTAATTCACTCTTTCTAACTGCTTATTCTCTCACTGCACTCCACTGTCTTTTTCCTTTTCTATTCTTTTAGTGCAGAAGAACTAGCTTTCTCAGTCTTTCACTGCAAATAACACTGAGATAATCATACTTACGTATATTTCTGTGGGCATCTATGCTAGTCCCATTATTGGGTTTTAGCTTATACAGATACTTATAATCTTAAAAACATTATGGATCATTTTGCATTCCTAGAAGCAATATATTCAGATTTCTATTTTCCCCACACCCTTGTCAACACTTTAGAGTACCTGATTTCCAAGGTTTTACTTCTATGATAGGCAAAAAGGCATTTTTGAATTTTAACTAGCTAGTCTCCAATGTGAATTTGCCTGCCAATGTAGGAAACACAGGTGTGATCCCTGGCTTGGGAAGATTCTCTGGAGGAGTAAATGGCAACTCACTCCAGTATTCTTGCCTGGACAATCCCATGTACAGAGGAGCCAGGTGGGCCAGGGGTCGCAGAGAGTCCGACGCGACTGAGCACACACGCACACAGTGCAATCTGCGTGTATGTGTATTTCTCTTTGTATGAATCACCAACTCATAGATTTCCCTCTTTTGTCTTGGTTTCTTCCCTCCTATTTTCTGATTTTTTTGAGTCTCTTGTGTATTTAAATATTAATCTTAGTGTATTAAACATGACAGTTGTATTTTCACCATCTGTTAGTTTTTCTATCACAGACTCCAATGAACAAAAGCATTCATTTTGATGTACTCGTCAACTTTCTTCTCATGGTTTGTGCTCTGTGAATATTTCACAACAAACCCTTTTCTACTGTAAGATTACAAAAATGTATTCTTAAATTTTCATCTACTAGCTTTATATGTTCACTCTTAACAGTTAGGTATTTAATCTACTTGGAGCTGTTTCTGAAGTACAGAAATGGTTTCGTTTTTCTCTTTTTGTGCACCAACTTTCCTAGCACCAGCTGCTGAAAATGATTACACTGAGTTCCCCTATGTACACAGGAGTGAGTCTAGACTTTATTATATCCTTTTCTATGCTAGATGCTAGAGAACAGGAGGAGACATTTTTTCTCTAAAGGGCCAGGTTCAGTCTATCTTGTCAGCATAAAGATAGCCATAGACAATAAATAAAGGAATGGATGTGGCTGTGTCCCAATAAAACTTTATTTTTAAGAACAGAAGGAAGGCTGCATTTGGCATATGGACTGTAGTTTGCCAACTTCTGCTATATATATATTAATGCCTTGCAAAGAGAAGGTCCTTCTTTATCTCTTATTTATTCTCTTATATAAATATTAGATTCAATTATACCCCTTCAAAACAACTCTTGTTCAGGCATTGATTAGAATTACAATGAGTTTAAATTTTATTGGAAGAAATACAATACCTTCACAATATTCAATCTATTATAAATGCTGCATTTATGATCTATAATTCTATAATAAAACCCTTGTAATAGGGTTTTAAATTTCCCTTATATGTATTATGAATTCCTTCTTAGATTTATTCCTAGATAGCTTAGTTTATGTCAGTATTATAAATGGTATCTTATCATAGTTTATAATTGGTTACTCCCAATACAGACAAAAGCTGTTGATTTATTTGTGTTGCTCTTAGGAGCTCGCAACCTAGCTGAATACTTCTATTGCTAACAGTTTCTGCTGATTCTCTTTGGTTTTCTGAATAAATAATTTTATTATAAATAATAATTGTATCTTTCAATTATTCTACTGATATCGATTTGTCTTACTACATTGGTCAGGTATCTGGTAATATGTTGATAAATAGCAGCAATACAAGTGTTCTTGTCTTATTCCCAGTCTTAACAAGAATGAGTTTAAACTTTTGTCTTTTTCCATTAAAAATGACATCTGCTATAGATTCTAAGGATAAAGCCTTTACTAAGCTAAAAAATTTTTCCTGTTTCAATTTTGGTAAGAGCTGTTTCTATTTGAAAAAGAAAAAACTTTATTAAATGGTGTTTATCAATGATCATGCAATTTCTCATTCTTTGCTATTAATGTGGTACATTACAGTAAAAGATTTTTTAAAGCATTGAAACATCCTTTTACCGTTATGATTAATTCAACTTAGTCTCAATGTACTATTAGTATTTTTTAATACATGACTAGATTTGAATTATTTGTGTTTTTAACGTCACAAGTGAATCTGGTCAATATTTTTTACTTGCTTTTTGTTTTCAAAATTAAACTTAATAGTTTGGCTTTTATTCTTTGTTCTATAAGAAGTTGTGCAAACAAGAATTTTCTGTTCCATAAGAGTTGAATATAATTCACTGGTCAAACTGTCTGGGACTCTTTTTATATTGCAAGGAAGATTAAGTTTTGATAATCATTACATACAATTTATTTAATGGTTGTTAACTTTTTCTTCCATCAGTTTTTTTAGACATACATCCTTTTCATTTTCACATAAATGTTCATCTGTACTGGTAAAAATGTACATCCTTTTTAACAAAGTATTCAGAGGACTATATTTTGGTTCTTTGCTTTTATTAATTTTCTCTGTCCCTTATTTTCCGTATTTATATTTGTTTCCCTTTTTTTCTCTCTTTGTTTTCTTCAGGTTACCATGTTACAGTTTTTTTCTATTTGTGTCATACATTGAGCTTACAGAGTTGCAGACTTTCTAGTTTTTTCTTGAGTAACAAAAGCTACATATTGCCATCAAAGAACTCCATTAGCTATCTCTCTCAGTTTTGAACTACTGTGCTTTTATTATCACTCAGCTTTAAAATTCTGCTATTCTTGTTATCTTTTCCTATTTAACCTGAGGGTTATTTCATAGTATGTCTTTTCATTTCAAACATATGGAACACTTTTGCTATCTTACTGTTAATAATGACTGATTTGAAAGCACTGTAGTTAGAGAAAAGAACCTCTATAATGTTGATTTGGTGGAAGGTGAGGCTTCCTTCCTGATGCATTAAAATTTAAAGCATGTACCTAATCCACATGCCCTCCAAGATAAAACATATTCCTGCACTTGTTGAGTAAGAAGTTCTACATACATGGTGGAGCAAATCATTGCTTGTTTTCCACATCTTCCTCTGCTTACTTTTTGTCTCGTCTCATCAGTTTCTGAAAACACTCTATTAGATTTCTAACAGCAACTGCTTAATCAATGTCACATGCCAGAAATTACTGTTTTCTACATTATGGCATGGGCATATGTCCCTGCTTAATTTATTTCCTTCATCTGTTGTTCCTTTTTCTTTTTGTCTGTATCTGACAAGTGTACATTTTTCCATCCCCTTATCTTCCACCTGTGTCCTTTGAAATGTTTTTTTTTTTTTTTTTATAAACATAGCATTTTGCTTTCTATACATTGGACAATCTGTCTTGATTAGTTTAACCTCCATACTCGTTTATCTTTTTGTTTCACTTTTTTTCTCCTCCCCTTACCTTCCACAGGCTAAAGCAAGTGTTTTCCTATGTTACAAAAATTACACATTCTATTTTGTTTCAATACTATTATGCTTATCTTATACTAATGCTCAATTTCCTCAGCAATATCTAAAAGCAGACCAGTATCTCTGTCCTTAGCATATTCTTAACCATCCTGGATCTCTTTCAGAACTCATCCCCCATCTTTCCCTTGTCCAATTTCTGGTGTTTTAAAATAACATGATGTTACAATTTCAAATAGTTACTGGTATGCTGGTTTTGTTTTTTTTGGCCACTGCTTACTCTAGGGATCGTAATTTTCATATATCTTATTTTCAAAGGCCCACAGACATTCCCTTACACCAGGCAGCAGTGGGCTCAGCACTGCTTCCTCTTGTAAATTTTAGCTCCCTCTTTGGTTTTTGTCCCCCATGCCTTTTTTCAAAGCTCAACTATGCTTTTGAGTAAATATTTGTATATTTTATGTAATATTACAAATTAATTTTTTTTAGGGAACAATTTTCCAATACCTACCCTGTAATATTCCTAGAGACAAGTTGTCACAGCAGTCTTCTATGTTCTGTTCATATAGAGACACAAGTCATTGATTCAGGGCCCCCTCCAACCCAGGATAACCTCATCTTAACTAATTGTATCTGCAAAGATCCTATTTTCAAATAAGATAGTTCTGAGGTTCCTTTCAGTGATGATATTATTCATCCCACTACAGACTACTTTCCTGATTTCTACCCTTTGGATGTCTATTAACCTTTTCCACAGAAGGTCTTTAGTTTTAGTAGATACTTTATATTCTTGGTTGCTATTTTTTCCAAATATTCCTTGACCTCAGTTTACTTCTCTGCCTTTCAGGGATTCTATCTGCTGGGGTTCTGGAAGGCCACCCCAAAGTGTGCCTCAGTGGCATATTGATCATTCTGTATTAAAGCTACTTAAGCAATAGCCAATGCAAGAGGGACACTCTGACCACCCCCATCTGTCTCCCTGAAAGCAGGAAGTAAATCTCCCCTGTGCAAGGTGCCTTCCCGGCATTTGGAGGTAGAACTCCCTTATCCCCAGGGATAGGGAATTCAGGCCAAGAAGCCTATATGAACAAACCTTGTTACTTCTTTAATTTACTAAGGCAAGTCTAAACTGTTTAGATTCTTCACTGATTGAACACCCCACACCTGTTTATTTGTCTTGTCAATTCCTCACACATTTGTCTAAAAAGTATAAAAGCTATCTGCTTTGGCCACTTCTTAGTTCCTAGACGACCATGCACATGAATTAATTTTTTTTTTTCTCCTGTTAGCTCTCTGGTGTCACTTGTATCATGAGTCCAGCCACCAGAATTCAAGAGGGGAAGAAGGGGAAATTTTTCCCTCTCCAACATATCTAACACCTCTATTCCTTCTCCCTCTCAAGTCTTTCTTCAGTTTTCTCATGTTTTTTTCTTCCTGATATCTTCTGGGAGATGGCCTCAATCCATCTGACTGCTGATGAGTATCAGCATGAACATAAGTCTTCCAGGATGCTGGTTCCTAGTGTTCATGTTAGGTTTAATTATGACCCATCTCTGCTCTACTCGAGGCTACCTTGCCTCTCGCTTGCCTCCTTTTCAGCTATCACTTTTGCCAAAGAGCTCATTCATTTCTATTTCTTTTCTTTTCATGAGTTTAGCTTGTCAACAATTTGAAATGTTAGCTGCTCTCTTCACTATTTCTTCCTTTTTGGTACATTCAGACAACTCACAAACTACTCATTGTTGAGAGGAAGCATCAAGAGGTGGAATGAGTGTCCAAAGCACATAAACTAGTCTTGGTTCCACCACTACCTGACCCTCAGTGATTCACTGAACTTCTCACTCTCAAGTATCTCATCTGAAAGGAAGAGATGACAGATACTATACAGCTCTGGAGAAGGAAATGGCAACCCACTTCAGTATTCTTGCCTGGAGAATCCCACGGACAGAGGAGCCTGGCAGGCTACAGTACACGGGGTCACAAGAGTCAGACACGACTTAGGGACTAAACCACCACCACTATATAGCACAGGGAGCTATACTGATATCTTGCAATAACCTATAATGGAAAAGAATCTGAAAAGGTTATAGGTTATCTTGCAATAACCTATAATGGAAAAGAATCTGAAAAGGAATATGTGTGTTTGCTGTACAGTAGAAACACAACCATTGTAAATTACCTGTACTTTTATAAAATTAAAAAACAATAATGGATGACGGAGCACATCTCACTATGTCTGTTACATGACATAGGCAGCCTCAAATGGTAATATTTTTATATTTCCTTGCTCAAATCCAATTCTGCTTCTTCTTAAACTGTGGTAAATTCTGCCCACTTGCAATGCTAGCAGACATGCTTCCTCAAGTTTTAATTTCAGTGGAGAAGAAAAACACCTCAGTAACTGTAAACAGAACAAAGGTAGAAAAGAATAAGAGCCAATATTGTGTGATGGGAAGATTCCTACATCTCCAGAATCTGAAACTGTCTGCAATTCTGAGATAAATATTAAATACTTCCCTCTCATATGAAAAGTACAGAAAGCAATTTATTTTACGGTAAAGTAAAATTGCTGAATCTTTTTTAAAACCAAGCACAATGGCTGAATGTACCATATTTTGTGAAATTCTCAGGGAAAAATCATCTCCTGAGATGTATTTCTTAATAAATGTGAAGAAGCTAACTTCTGGCATCCAGAGAACCAAGAACTGTGTCAGGGACCTCAGTGTAAGGCTTAGGACCTTAGTCTTACTTGTGGTCTTAGCTAAGACAGAAATAGAAGGGACCAGGTTCATTCCAGAAAGTGACTGAGGCCTGCACGTGTCTCTATATAAATAATGACAGAAGTAAATCTATTAAAACTCAAATATTTTCAGCCAATTAATTTTTAAATTTGTATTTCTTAATAACAAGTTATTTTGAACTAAAAATAATACAACTTTCAGGTATTTAATGAGTCTCCATTTCCCATCATTTCAGCTACAAAATCTATCTGCACCCTCTCTTGACCTCTCCACCTTTTATAACCAATCTCTACCCGTCTATCTCCCATAATTTTTACCAGCTAGTAGCATCATATTATTTTTAGAACATCATCTTCAAAATTTAGTCAACAGAAAGCAAGTAATGAAAAGCTCTCTATTCACATTTAATTTTGTGACTCAGTGAATTTGATCAGTCAACTCTTCAATAGGGCTAGAAAGGTGACCCAACGTGTAGTGGAAAAAATTTCAACAGCCACAAAAGCAAATGCCTCAAAATGTGAGATTTCCCCCATTGACAGCAGGAGATGACAATGGCTTACTTTAGAGTAGATCAGGTTTCTTCCTGATTTGCCAACAAATGTTATATTCATGTCCAACTAAAATAAGTATCACAGACTTCTAATACTGTCTCCAAAAAAAACCAGAAAGTCAACCCTAGGATGCAACTAGAGTTTGTCAAACTAAGTGAAATCAGAAAGGGAAAGACAAATACCATATGACATCACTTACAAGTGGGATCTAAAAAGTGACGCAAATGAACCTATCTACGAAACAGAAACAGACTCACAGACTGGTGGTTGCCAAGGGGAACAGTGGTCCGGGAGTGAAGGGCTGCGAGTTTGGGGTTAGCAGATATAAACTATTAAGTATAGGATGGATCAACAGCAAGGTTCTACTCTACAGCACAGGGAACTATATTCAATATCCTGTGATAAAACCTAATGGAAAAGAATATTACAAAAAAAGAATGCCTGTACATATAAAACTGAGTCACTCTTCTGTATGGCAGAGAGAAGGCACAACATTGTAAATCAACTGTACTTGAAAAAAAAAAAAAACAGAAGATAAAAATCAATCCTAGAGTTTTGAACATAAAAGGGCCAAAAAGATTATTTAGATCCAGTCCTCTCATTTTAGAGATGCTGAGTAAATCTAGCAAGTGGCTGACTCAAAGTCATTCGGATCCTTATTGGGTCCCCTTTAGAGGGCCCAATTTTTTACAGAGGACACTTTAAGAATTTCTCAAACGTGGTACTTTAGGACTTCAGAAACTCCACTTTCAGAAAGGTTGAATTAAAGTTAACCATCACTTTAGGGGATTCCTTGGTGCAAAAACCACATGACAATACCCTCTTCTTATATATATGCCTGTTATTTTCACAATATTTCACTAAATGGAGAACCCAAAATATAAACTCCTTTTTGAGAATGTGAATCTTCAAGACTCGACAACTCAAGTTTGAGAAACTCAGGCCTTCAGCAAATGACCTACAAGGCCAAGCTCATCAGGATGTGAAGTCCTAACCAACAGGCATTATTCCATGATTATCTTTCCCTACAGCAAAGGATTTCTTTGGATAAATGAAACATGCAACTACTTCCATAAGCAACATAGTAGACTGGCTACTCAAAGTGTGGTATGCTAGTCAACAACATCTGTGTTACTTGAGAGTTGTTACAAATGCATATACCCACCCCAAATCTACTGCATCAACTTGTATTTCAACAAGCTTCCCAGTTGTGTTATCTGAACATTAAAGTTTAAGTATTTCTCCAAGCACTAGTTCCAAAACTAGGTTTATTGAAATTATCTTGGGAGGTTTCTAAAACAATAGATTTTTGAACAATAGATATCTCTATCTTAGCCCAACCCTCTAGCAGAACCTCTAGGATGCTGAGGTTAAAAAAAAAAAACAGCTCAAGGGTCAGTCTGTGAAACAGTGATAATAATATCTCTTCTCAAGGACACACATAAAGCACTTAATAAATATTCAGTAAATGCTGGTCATTGTATTAATGTTAGCATTTTACCCTGGCATAAAGTAATAGCCAATTTTACTCAATAAGCAATTGTTACTTGTCAACTAACAAGGCAGATAATAGTAAGTTACTTGGAATAGTGCTTTTCATATACAGGATACATAATTTTTAGTTAGTTCAGTTCAGTTCAGTCGCTCAGTCATGTCTGACTCTTTGCAAGTCCATGAATCAGCACGCCAAGCCTCCCTGTCCATCACCATCTCTCGGAGTTTATTCAAACTCACGTCCATTGAGTCGGTAATGCCATCCAGCCATCTCATCCTCTGTCGTCCCCTTTTCCTCCTGTCCCCAATCCCTCCCAACATCAGAGTCTTTTCCAATGAGTCAACTCTTCGCATGAGGTGGCCAAAGTACTGGAGTTTCAGCTTCAGCATCAGTCCTTCCAAGAACACCCAGGGCTGATCTCCTTCAGAATGGACTGGCTGGATCTACTTGCAGTCCAAGGGACTCTCAAGAGTTTTCTCCAACACCACAGTTGAAAAGCATCAACTCTTCTTTGGTGCTCAGCCTTCTTCACAGTCCAACTCTCAAAAATTGGCACTGCACTGCCATTAGATGATTGCTGACACCTTTCTCTATTAGAGACGGCAACGTCGATTAAAAAGTAGCATGTGATTCAAGAGTAGATGTAACAACTAACAGTTACTCCTTATTTCATCATTCTAGAAATTTATAACAACTTAATCTCCTTAAAACCCTGAGGGAGGTCCTTCATAAATCAACATTCAAGCATCTCTTTGATTACTTCTCATGTATCAGTTCCTACATTTCAGAATCACTGTGTTCAAAGGATAGTGACCTTTCAAGGCTATTGATACGTACTGCCAAATATCTCTCAAGGAAATGTTTCTATAAATTTACATTCAAAAGTAATATAGGGAGAAGGGCCATTTTCCCATAATTTTGTCAACACTGGGCATTCTGATTCCACAAACCCGTAATAAAAATTGCTATTACATAAAAATATCTTAGTGTAGTTAGAAATGACTTCTAAGTATTCTAGCTAAAACAATCTGCTATGAAAACTGACATCTCCTAGGCAATCAAGAAGCCAGACATGATGAAAAGGAAATATTGTTCTTTTGATTTGAAGAATGAAAAAGTTGTATTGGAACTTGGTTTATTCCATAATGAATAATATGTGTATTTTTACCTTGAAAAATAAACATTATTCTATTATGGCTGGGAGCGGCAAGATCTACTTTAAAAATAATCTAGTTTTATATCCTGACATGATTCCGCAAATAGCAGGAATCTAAACCAATCCTAGAAGACATGACCAATCCTTTTGGGTTGTCATTAGAAGAAGTCTACTGCAAATAATTCCAGACACTTCTACCAACAAGTAAGTAAGTTCTGTTTCAATGAATTTCATTAAAAAAGGAGGCTCAGCTGTTAAGCAAAAATGTAAATACATTTGAAAGCTACTGGCTAATGGATGCTAAGACTAAACTCAACGGGAAAAATGCCTTGTCATCAGCCTTTCTGCTGGCCAGGCTCTGAAACACATTTTATTGATGACTTGAAAAGCAATCAAGGTATATAAATGGATAGCTGGAGATAAACATTTAGGTTTAGATGATTGATGAAACATTTAAGGCTTACAGGCAAACATCAGAACTCCACAGGAAACAGCCTAAGAACATCCCACAAGAAGAACAAAAAGAAACAGAAAACAGCTTAAAGTGTCTCAGGATTCAAGCAAACAAAAGTAACATTTTAACACAAAGAAGAAAACGCAAATTTTAGTAAACTGTATTAATTCATCAACCCATGGTGTCACTAAAGGACAAATTTTCAATTGTTAGCAAGTCAAAAAAACAAAACAAAACAACTGAAGCTCAGCTATTTATAAACAGAAAACACACAGATATTTCAAAATTGTCAACTACTACTTCAATCTCTCACTTCATCAGCTACTCCTCTCCCCCCATCATTTTAATGTTTTCCAGCATTTCCTTGCGTAGCATCTCTAATCTCACTCTCACTGGTTCCTTCCCCTTCTCCAACAAATATCTTCAGGGATTGATTACACTGAAATAATCTTTCCTTGAATTGGTTGGTCCCTAAACTGTAATCACTAATTTATTCATTCAAGAAACATTACACACTTGCCATATTCTAGGTACTATTCTACTGGTAAACGTGGCGGCCCTGACACCAATCGAGCACTCTCGGGGTAGGGTGAAGAGGAACAGTAAGTGGTGGAGACCACAAATCAGTCAGCAAAGCAAAAGCGTTTCTGATTGTGAAGGAAATAATCAAGAGCAAAAACAGGTAGAGAATTGGAGCGGGTGGAAGGGACTGGTTCAGTGCAGATGGAAAGTGAAGGCAACAGCTGACCTGAAACCTGAATGAGGAACAGTCTGCTATGTTCCTCTGGGGACAGAAGTTTCCTGATGGAAGAAACAGCAAGTGCCAATCCAAGAATGAGCTTAGGGTCTGAGAAGAATGGAAGGAGCAGTGGGATGGTGGAATCTGAGAAAAGAAAGCGAGACAAAGAGGTGAGGAGATGGGCTTGAAAGGTGGACAGGGACCAGACCAGGCAGGGTCTAGACTGGTGTTCCAGTGAGTGAGTGATGAGAAATTTATGAAGGAGATTTAAGCTACAGTGTGTTCAGTTTTCAAATCTCAATTAAAAAAAAAAAAAAAGATATTTACTATTGCACATTAAAATCATCTCAGGAGCTTATAAAAGATCCCCATACTCCAGTATCTTTTCCAAAGATTTTTAAACATTGAGATACAATTCATGTATCTTAAAGTTAACCATTTTAAACTGTATAGTCCAGCGGTTTTCAGTATTTTCAAAGTTTTGCAATTATCACCATCTAGTTTCTGAACATTTTCATCATTCCCAAAAGAAACCTCATGTAGTTAATCCACACTTATGCCTCTCTGCAGGCTCTGGAAAACACTATTTTGTCACTATGAATCTGCCTGGACTTCCCTAGTGGTGCAGTGGTGAAGAATCTGCCTGCCAATGCAGGAGATCCAGGTTTGACCCCTGGGTTGGGAAGATCACCGGGAGTAGGAAATGGCAGCCCCCTTTAGTATTCTCGCCTGGAAAATTCCATGGACAGAGGAACCTGGTGGGCCACAGTCCATGAGGTTGCAAAGAGCCAGATACGAATGAAGCGCACACACACATGGAGCTGCCTATTCTAAACATTCATACAACAGAATCCCTTGTGTGTCTGGTTTCTTTCACTTCACAGAGTGTTTTCAATGTTCATCCATGTAGCATTTTTCAGTAGTCGATCCCTTTTAAAGACTGAATAATATCCTATTTCAAGTATATTCTACATTTTTTTAGTCCATTACTCAGTTTAGGACATTTGGGTTGTTTCTGCTTTTTGGCTATTATGAACAGTGTTCCTATGAGTATTTGGGTGCAAGTTTTTACATGGATCTATGTTTTCAGTTCTCTTAAGGTGGTGATGGTTTAGTCGCTAAGTCGTGTCTGACTCTTGCAACCCAATGGACTGTAGCCTGCCAGGCTCCACTGTCCATGGGATTCTCCAGGCAAGAATACTGGAGTGGGTTGCCATTTTCTTCTCCCTCAGCTCTCTTAAGGATGTAGCAATATTTAGGAGAATTGCTGGGTCATACGAAAACTCTTCTAAGGAACAGCTGAACTGTTTTCCTTAGTGATCCCATCATTTTACATGACCACCATCAATGAATGAAGGTTCCAAGTTTTCAACATCCTTGCCAACAGCCCATTACAATATATTTTAATTTCATTGGTCTGGCTGAGAACTGGACATGAAGGGCTTTTTTCTTTTTATAGTTTTGTTATTTTTCAGAGTTCCCACAGTAATTCTAATGTTCACTGAAAGTCAAGAACCCCTTACTCCCGCCCATTCACTGCCAATTTCCTGACAAGTATTTACACCTATTCCTTGAAGTGCCCCAAAGCTCTTTGGACCAACACGTTCTTGCCACAACCCACCCCTCAGTAATGACATCCGATTTGTAGCTAATGAAAGAATGAAATACGAGTAAGGAGGACAAAACCTTATATTTATGGAATACATAACCTTTTTTCCAAATAGGAAAAGGAGTGCGTCAAGGCTGTATATTGTCACCCTGCTTATTTAACTTATATGCAGAGTACATCATGAGAAACGCTGGGCTGGAAGAAGCACAAGCTGGAATCAAGATTGCTGGGAGAAATATCAATAACCTCAGATATGCAGATGACACCACCCTTATGGCAGAAAGTGAAGAAGAACTAAAGAGCCTCTTGATGAAAGTGAAAGAGGAGAGTGAAAAAGTTGGCTTAAAGCTCAACATTCAGAAAACGAAGATCATGGCATCCGGTCCCATCACTTCATGGGAAATAGATGGGGAAAAGTGTCAGACTTTATTTTTCGGGGCTCCAAAATCACTGCAGATGGTGACTGCAGCCATGAAATTAAAAGATGCTTACTCCTTGGAAGGATTATGGCCAACCTAGATAGCATATTCAAAAGCAGAGACATTACTTTGCCAACAAAGTTTCGTCTAGTCAAGGCTATGGTTTTTCCAGTGGTCATGTATGGATGTGAGAGTTGGACTGTGAAGAAGGCTGAGCACCAAAGAATTGATGCTTTTGAACTGTGGTGTTGGAGAAGACTCTTAAGAGTCCCTTGGACTGCAAGGAGATCCAATCAGTCCATTCTGAAGGAGATCAGCCCTGGGATTTCTTTGGAAGGAATGATGCTAAAGCTGAAACTCCAGTACTTTGGCCACCTCATGAGAAGAGTTGACTCACTGGAAAAGACTCTGATGCTGGGAGGGATTGGGGGCAGGAGGAGAAGGGGACGACAGAGGATGAGATGGCAGGATGGCATCACCGACTCAACTGACGTGAGTTTGAGTGAACTCTGAGAGTTGGTGATGGACAGGGAGGCCTGGCGTGCTGCGATTCCTGGGGTCGCAAAGAGTCGGACACGACTGAGCGACTGAACTGAACTGACTGAACCTTTTTTTATATAATTATATGTATAACTTTGTATTTATATAATTACAATAGAACTTGGCACTCATGCTATACAAATGTCATTTATTTTCAAAGAAGAGCAAGCACACATATTAAACTATTTTAAAGTCATTTGCATGAGTGTATACATGTACTTACGGGAAGTCTGGAAGTTAAGAATGCTTTTCCGCTGAGAAAATGGGTTTGGAATCAGTTCTATTACCTTTTATGCATATTTTTAATTTCTACTATGATTATGTGCTGGGGAAGATATTTAGAGATTTTTTTTTTTCAAATATCCTTGTGTGATATGAATTGCCAACCCCCTTCTCCCACTGATCCACTGGAGACATGGCCTTCAAAAACAGCCTACCAGCAAAAATATTTGCTCCTAAAGCTCTCTTCATCAAGCAGAAAAATATATAGGTAATGAATGGATGACTTCTACATGTTTACTTTTCAACTTGACCTTGAGTATTAAACACAATACCATAAGTACAAAAATGTACAAAATCTAAAATTATTCACGTCATTTTAAAAATGCATCCTGCCAAAGCAAACACAGGTGGCGACGGTCTTAAAGACCAGCCTCGAGGCCTGGAGCCATTTAAAAATCAACAGCCTGTCCTTGTAGATAACCAGCTCTGGTGGCAAAGAGAGAAGCCTGAATTAAAAACTAAGATTTCCCAAGTGAAGGACAAAATATGGCATGCCTTCTCAGTCTGATGGAAGCTGAGATTCATTCTCAGCAGTAGAAATCACCGAAACCATATCTTCAGTGGACTGCAATGGCAGAGGGGAACTTACAGGTTATGAGTTTGAAAACAATACTTCTGGGGAGCTCAAACTGGTGCTCTGAGACAAACTAGAGGGGTGGGGTTGGGTGGAAGGAGGGAGGGAGGTTCAAGAGGGAAGGGACATATGTATACCTATGACCAAGCCATGCTGATGTATGGCAGAAACCAACACAATATTGTAAAGCAATTATCCTTCAATTAGAAACAAATAAATTAAAAAAAAAAAAAAACAGTACTTCAGGAAGAGAATTACAGGTTGAAAAACCACCTTAGTGTCATTTTATCTTTCTGGAGTAAATTTTCTACTGCATTCCTGTTCTACAGTATTCCTTACGTCATCATAAAAGAGTCTTAAGACTTCATCCCCATGGATATACATGTTGGAAGATCAACTTAGAACTGATGCCAGAAGTAAGGTAAATCTATCAACCTTAATCTTCCAGAAGCAGGAATTGCATGTTAGCATCCCCTCATCAGGGCACAGGCTGCTCAGAGGTTAAAGTGCAAGTTGATCAGTCATGTCCAACTCTTTGTGACCCCATGGACTGTAGCCTTCCAGGCTCCTCTGTCCATGGAATTCTCCAGGCAAGAATACTGGAGTAGGTAGTCATTCCCTTCTCCAGGGAATCTTCCCAACTGAGGGATCAAACCAAAGATCTGCAGGCAGATTCTTTACTATCTGAGCCACCAGGGAAGCCTAGAGGTTAAGAGACATCCAAGGTCCTTTACTTTTTAAAATTTTACTTTACCGTAAATTTTGAAGGTTTCTGGTATGTTAAAAAAAAAAAATATGCCAAAGCAAAATTACCCGAATTGTGTTACATTTTAAACATTAACAGTGAACAAATTAAAGCTCCCGACATGAATACATAACAATGATTACCATCGCTTCACAGAGGAAAGATGGTTTCACCACTTTTTAAACTAATGTGAAGTGCCTGATTTTTTGTGATGAAGCAATGTCACGCACAGGTTTTCACTAAAATTGGAACAGTAAGGCTAATTACAGTGTCGATTATAGCTCCTGTGTCACTAGCGATTTGTAGATGGACATACTTCTATTTTAAGTGTGTTACCATATTCAGGAATTTCTAATTGTGCTATTCAGAAGATAACTGCATGATGGATAAAACCTAGTAACAGTCTGCCACAGGTGGTTTGATCCAGGTAAAGGTACAAGTTCAAAAATGCATGAGGATCTTCCTTCAGTCCGGTTCAATAGCATATGGGAAGCTCATTCATGGTAAGATCTAAGTTCACATCCCTCAACCCAAGGCCACTCTGGACCACCCATCCACTGGCTTCTCCCAGGTCCTCAGAAGATGTTGGCTAAACGAAAGCACAAACCGTCAAATACAGCCTCTAGTTAGGTCCTCACCAGACCTGTCGCAGCAGCAGACAATCAAGAGGAAGTCTCACTCATGAACCCCACCACTGCATATTTCACTATCACCAAAGACTAAAACATGAATGTGAAGTCAGTCCAATCTTGACCCTTCTTCCCTCAGCACGAATTCTGCAGCACAGCCTCATCCAGGGTTCCATCTGCAACGTTTCGCTTTTCAGTACCTAATCAATGCTTTCCCATTTCCCCGTGCCACAGACAACAGGTACTTTTCAGAATCCCAAGGAGTGACAACGGTGTCTTTTTCATTTTCCTCGTCCTCTCACCGTGATCAGCACTCGTCAGGGGATCTCCATGTCTATCCGTCTCGTTACCTCTTCATTTGTCACCATTTGGAATCTCAGAACTCTTAATTATTAGCTTACTCTTATGAACAGTAATGAGGCTCTGGCTGCCTACTGGGGAGCATCATCCAACACTAATGAGCGTACAGACTGAGACCCAAAGCTGAATCCCATCACATGGCTCCACTGTTCCGGCCAGGTGGGATGTTTCTATCTGCAGGCAAGCTTCTGCAGGAGAGCTGGAGTTTGCAGGGTGGCTATTATGCAGTCACTTTGGTCTTATGATTCACATTGACTCAAAACAGCTTTCCTCCGTGGTTGTCCTCATTTACATTCTGGCTATCACCTCCCTTATAATAATGCTGCACTGTTTCATTCTTTCCTGTCCTCCTCACTTGTGTGACGGCTTCCCGGAGCTAAGCGTTCTCAAAAGGGAAGACTAATTGGTCATTTTCTTATTGCCTCTCCTGGTTTCCTTCTGACCTCCAAAGAAAAATGAGGCTCTTACAGTTATCTAGGTGCTCTGGCCCTACACATACATACCTTCCATGACATCTCCCACAGTGTCCAGCATGTTGCCTCGAACATAAGAGGTGCTGGATAAATGTTAATTTGACATCTGCACAGAGCACCCAGGAAAGACAAGCCCAGATCCATAGGAGACCGAAATATCCAGCTTGAAGAATGAACCAGTCCCCCTTGAAACTATGACAGGGATATCTTTGTAGTTAATGGAGGAAAATTGGACTGACCTGAAATCCATTTCTTCCTGGACTTCACATCTGTCAACAGTAGCAAGAGCCTTGCACTAATGACAAAAATGAGCATTGATTGAATCCTCTCGTGTGCCATGGCCTGTACTAGCTCTTGACTTGCATGAACTCACTTAAAGAGCCTATACAGTAGATATGGAGGAAACAAAACCCACGGAAGTGAAATGACTTGATCAAAGTCATCTATTACCTCCAAGCTCGTCTCAGTTAACCAAATTGGCTACCCAAGCATTGCTCAGAGAAGGGCAGGGTAAGATGAGGGCATGGGGGAGCTTTGAGGAGAGGTGATGCAGGCCAGGATCAGAGGTGAGGAGTAGTGGCCTCATTCAGGTGTGACACTCGACCTGTGTCCTGTGTAGCTGCTTCCTCACATCCACCATGAACAGCATGCTGAACACTGTCTAGGAATGACTGTGGCACAGGGATAAGAACATTCTTTCCATGGCTTTATAAAGCTCAGAGAAGCCATTTCTGAGAACAGTACTCAGGGTCACCATTTATACACGTGAGGTCAGCAAGCACACTTCAGACAATATCCACTGTGCAGAGATAGTTAGAAGACTTATGTAGTAACTTACTTGAAATTGGCATTTGTTAATCATACGAATAATGAGCTAATAGTCCCACAGCCCTTGCTATAAACCAGGCACTATGCTAAATGTTTTATGTAAGTATCTCACTTATCTTTAATAGACTTGTAAGGAGGAATTTTCATTATCCTGGTTTTACAGAAGAGGAAAGCACGGAGAGTAGAAGTCACTTGCCAAAAGCCACACAGCAAGTAAAAGCTGAACCTATGATTTTCACCCAGGGCATCTGACATCCTCCTCCTCTTTACCTCCATCAGTGCTAGGACCTTCTACCCACACGACACCACTTGTACTTTCTCTAATATAAATGTCTTCTTCCAGGTGGCTGAGAAAAGGAGGTGAAAGAAAGAAAACAGAAAAGAGTGTGTTGTCAGGAAAGGAATTAATTTTCAAATGCACAATTGTTGCTGCCTGCAATAGTCAGCCCAGATGGCTCAGTGGTAAACCATCCACCTGCCAATGCAGGAGAAGCAACTTCAATCCCTGGGTTGGGCAGATCCCCTGGAGAAGGAAATGGCAACCCCCTCCAATTTTCTTGCCTGGAGAATCCCATGGACAGACAAGCCAGGCAGGCTACAGTCCATGGGGTTGCAAGAGAGTTAGACATGATTTAACGGCTGAACAAGTCAGTCATGGGAAAACATGAGTCAATCTGGTTTTCCACAAGTGGAAAGAGAGAACTCAGAGCCCACCACATGGCCATGCCATTTCTCTGCAGGCCAAAGGAACAGGCCAAGGGCACAGTGAAGCTCTTCCACATCCTGCATGGCTCTGCCATATCTGCTCCCTTGGTTCACCCACTACATGAGACACAGGAAGAGTGAGGGGCAGCTTTCTTTCCGGCCTGTACCATTGTTAGGGGTGATTTATGGCATCTTTCATTGCTAACTGGGCTGAGCCATACAACACAGTAATTAAAAGGCAGACAAGCAATCACTAACGAAGTGCATATACACAGCTGAATGGATTTTGCGTCCTCAGAAAACCGATGATGAGTGTACTCCCAAAGGAGCATCTCTATAGCTCAGTGGCCTTAAAGGCTCTTGCTTTCAAAATAACAGTTCAAATGCCAGTGATTATTAACCTAAATATGCGAACCTGAGTTTGATGACCAGTGTGAAGAAGGCTATTGCTTTTTGAAAATTAAAAAACAAGTGGACTTTAAAACAATTCTCTTTAAAAGGTTTACCCCAGTTTGAAGGGATTTTGTTCAAATGATGCCTACAAGAGCCCTGCTGGGACAGAAGCTTTGTTGGCACAACCAAGCTCCCACATTTGCTGCCCTCCCCTTTGTGTGCCAGGGGCAGGCTGTCAGACGCCACTGGCGGAACCCCTGCTGACAGAGAGAGGTGTCCCCTCTAAGCCCTGCCCCAGCCCTTTTCTGTTTTCAGGAAACAAACTCGGAGCCATTCACTCAGACCCTGGTGAGCTCCCTGCCCTCCTTCCCTGTACACACATGGCCACAGGAAGGCTTTTCATAGCTCAGGTCAGAGTTCCACTCAGCAAGCTCTTCAGAGTTCCAGCATGGCATTATTTACTCCTCCTGCCACAACGTCCAGGAAGAACATCTCAGCAGCTAACCCCAGATTCTCAGGAGCTCTGATGCCCAATGAAAAGCGCAGAAGCTGCTTGGGAAGCTCACTGCCCTGGTCTGTTTCCGGGAAGGCCCATACCTGGCACTCACGCTGTGGCTTTCTCCTCTGGTACCCGGGACCGACATCACTGACCAGCTATAACTTGTTCTCTGGGAAGAGCATCTTAACAGAACCTTTCAGATAGGTGTTGCCAATCAACCATAATTGCAGCATGACATGCAAAACCTACTCTTCTTGCCAGGTCTAGGCTTTAGAGATCCAGGGAAAGCTCTCATGGTAGCCTTTGAGATGGTTCCCCCTATTTCAAGTAAAGATGTGATAACCCATGTCATCTCCCAGAATCTCAACTCTTTGAATTAGGAACATGAATAATAAACTTCAAGCATTGAAATAACATGTCCTATGGTAATTCTCTGACTAATCACCTTGTTAACAAATATCTAAAGATTACATTTTTCTTGGGGCTTCCAGCTTCCATGGGAACATTCTGATGGTGATTTAATTTTTAAATGAGTAGGTTTACTCATAGTTTTATATTAGTAAATGTCAAGCTTCTTGCTAATTAGCAAATTCTGTAAATCCACAGTAGTATTAATTATCAACTGTAGAGGGAATTAATATAAGGGGGAAAAAAGGAAATAGACAAGTAACATTTCCCAAGGGCACTTATTTCTATGAAATTCTGTACAAAGCAAGAAAACATTAACCCGTTTTGAGGGTGCACTGAGAAAGGATTATAAAAGACGTCACTGTCACCGAGGAGTGAAGAGCACATTTGCTGTGGAGCACCCTCAGCTACAACTAAAGCCTCTGATGACTTCTCAGGTTGCAGCTGCTAAGATTAGCCTGCTCGTCTTCAATTCTGTTAAATGCACTTTTCCAGAAGTTTTCAGTTTAACAGGGTTTTATTATTTCTCTACTGATGTTTCCACTCAAGTTGCTAATGTAGTTTCTCTGGCTTTAGACGTTCTGATCTTCAAACACTGCCCCACTGCCCCACAAGACGTCTTTTGTTCTCCAAGCACTCGCTAATATCAGTCTCGCTTTCTCCATTGACTCACTGAGAGGGTGAAAAACACACGTTTATCTGGGAGGTTCTTTAACCTCCCAGCTCCAGGACAGGAGCACAAGTGTGTCTCTCCTACCGGCACTTACACCATTTGTTTACAGAGCCATTCTACAAACGGTGTTACAACAAACCTGCTTGCTCTTCCAAACCCTCCTTCAACTGCCTGAGCCTGCTGCTAAAATGCGGCGTCTTCCTGTGTTAGTACTTCACTTGCCTGGGCGTGCCAGGCTGCTGGAGACAGGCCAGAGCACCTATGTCCAGAGAAGTTAAATACAGAAGTTTCGGGATGACGGCTCCCAGAGGTTTCAGATCACAGTAAGTAAGGCCTAAATTAAACTGGAGCATGGTATGCTCTGCTGAGAAAACTGTGGTTTTTAAGCATACAAACAAGACAGTGAACAGACAATTGTAGCTGATACTGAGGGCAACTTCTTTCCTTTACCATGGCTATCGAGGATGCCATCTGCGGCAGGATGAGATCGTAATCCATTCGTGAAACACATGGAGAAGCACTCATCCTATAGTGACGCATTTGATTTTCCACCGCACATACTAGATAATGATCTCCTTGAGGATAGGGAACATCTGAGGTCAGGGTTATCTATCAGTCCCCGTCCCCAAGCAGACCCAGAAGTCACACAGAGAAGCGAGAACAGCTTTGTGAATGGCTGGGTAGCTCCTAGTAGTCTCTCAATTCTCTCAAGTCAACCGTATACAACTTAGTTCAAGCCAAAAACTGAGTGGGCCTTCCTGCTTCCCCACCCCAAGACCCCAGTCCACAAGCCCCGCCCGCCCCCTGAGTCCAAGGTTGAAAATGATAATTGGGAGGAATCAGGCAGGCCACATACTGAGCTGGAGAATGACAGTATGCCCTTCACAGCTACGAGCAAGTCCAAGAGAAAGAGCACAGGCTGGAGTCCCTTGTCCACTGTTAGCTGATCAACTTCTCCCTACAAGCACGGAGGCCACAGCCCAGAAGATGCCAAGCTGCCACCTGGCAGGGCAGTTGCTACTTTTCCTGATGAAAACAGTGCATGTGTGTGTGTGTCTAAGAAAGAAATGAAGGGAAGGAAGCAGCCAGAGATGAGAAAGAAAAATCTGTTCATAGCAAGAGTGAAGATTTCCATCTAACATTCCCATATGCACAGCAGGCAGCAGAGTGCTAAGCAAATAGTGAATAGGCAATAAACATCAGCTGAATAACGGATTCAGTCACTGCACTTTTCAAATCTTTATCTCTAGAGAACAGTTACTTTATATATATGGTGAGACCCTACTCTTTTAAACCAAACCAATACAGTTATCACCATTTTGGGTTGTGAGGATGAATTCTTATTCTCTTTACCTGGGATAGAAGATTATAGGAAATGGGGAGGGGAGTGAGAGAGAAGGGGGAAACTTTTACCAAAGTAACAAAGATATGAGACTTTTTAATGTTTCAGTATCCTTTCTTTTCTTTCTTCCTGTTACTTTCTTGAGCCAACCTGGGGCCATAAAATCCCTCGTGGATCAGATTGTAAAAAGTCTGTCCACAAACTGAGAGACCCAGGTTTGATCCCTGGGTGAGAAAGTCCCATGGAGAAGGAAATGGCAACCCACTGCAGTATTCTTGCCTGGAAAACCCCATGGACAGAGGAGCTGGGTGGGCTACAGTCCGTGGGGTCGCAAAGAATCAAACATAGAACTGAGCGACTAACACTAATACAGTAGAATGCCCTATACATTGACTCAGATGTTGGAATTAGACCTCAAATGACCAATCAGAAATTTACAAAACAGGACCCATGTGAAAACCAATCCCATTCTGGAAACAAAGAACAAGGCCAATCTTCGAGGCCAGGCTTTCTATTTAACTATTCTTACAAAGCACCAGGACTACAAGACATACTCAACAAATTTTAGTTCGATCGGTCTTTCCCTCTTCTGCATTTAATCTAGTTACAGTTGAGGTATAGAAGTGGAACCCTCAAAAACTTTATTGACAGAGTAAGAGACAGTCAAAGAATGTTTGAGACATTTTTGCTAGCCTCAGATGCTGATGAAATGAAAAAAAGAAAAACCATCTGTCAAGAATGTTGAAATGAGAAAATCTACAGTAGCCATTTGGGGAAAGGACAAAGCAACAGGCCAATTTTTACAGTGATGAAAAAAAGTTTTAAGGCCATTATCCACTGTAACTTGAAAAGGCAACTCAGTGACTGAACTCAGTGGTTCTGGCATCACTGAAAAGAAAAAGAAAAAAAAAATGACAGGTAAAGGATGAGGACTGATGGCTCACTCTCTTTCAGGAATGTGTGTGCCTCTGCTCAGAAGTGTCCGTGGAGAATGGCTTCCGATCAAATGATACAGTCTTCAAAAGCCTCTCAATAATATATTGCCTCCATACCCCTCAAAACAGTCCTATTACCAACTATTTGGACACAATTCTTAATATCAACACAAAGACTAAGGAAGTATGGAGATGACCGTACCCTAACACGTGTCTGCTGACTTGATCCATTAACTATTACTTTACAATACTCTTTCCCTATGTTTAACCTGAGTTCTCATTCACTTACTCAACGCCTACCGTGTGCCACGTTCTGTGTTGGGTGTTGGAGAAACAATGATAAACAAGAAAGAAAGGGCTCCATCATCAGGGAACCTTAGAGTCAGTCTGTCTCAAATTCACTACTCCGTATTATTTTATTCAGTAACTACAGTAAACACCGCCTTTTACGGTTATGGAGATACAGTTTTGAGCAAGACAAGATAAACTCTCTTCTCTAACCAGGGAAAAGACAGTAAGTAAAATTAGATTTTCAGATCATTGTGAGAGATGGAAAAAAATAATGAAATGGGATAATGGAGCTGAGAGAGATGGGCAGTAGGATCACTGATTCCAAGATCTGATGATCAGGTGGAATCCCTCTGACCCACTGGAGAAGGAAAGTCTCACTTGAGATGGACAAGTTAAGAGGCCAGTCATCCAGGCAGGCTGCTAGTAAGGATAGGCTGCTTTTCCCTACCCCCAGGTTTCAGGAGGAGACTGGCACTGAACATTTCACAAGGTAAGTTAGTTAGCCTAAGTGGGGAGTTCAGTATCACATCTTAATATTCAAGATGTGGTCTGGAGAGGAACAGTGTCAGCATTACCTGGGAGCTTGTTGGGAATACACATTTTCAGCTCCACTTCTGACCCACTGGATCAGGATATTCACTGAACTTGATAGACAGTTTATACATGTATTAACGTTGAGAATTGCTAAGCTAGCCCCTTGCCTAAGGTCTGATGCCCTGTCCACCAAGCCTGGTCTCTATCAGCCATTCCTAAAACCATTTAGATTTTAAAGAGTGCTCGGGTGCTGTGTGGAGAATGGTCTATGGCTGGACAAGCTTAGAAAAGGCTGCATAATTAAATCAGGGGCTTGAACTAGTGAGGCAGCAGTGAGAGAGTAAGAAGTGGTCACATTTTGGACATATTTTGGAAAAAGAGCTGAATGTATTTACTGGTGGATGGAGATGTGATGGGAGTGCATCCAGGTGGACACACCAGCCCGGCTACCTGAGCCCCACCCCCGAAGGGACACATCAGCCTGATGATCAGTAACAATCAGCAGAGCTGGTCCCTTATACATCATATAAGGATTCATAAGCAATACAATCTTTCCATTTGCTAGAGAATGCCAGAATGCCTGTTGTTGTTTCATCACTAAGTGTCAGGCTCTTTTGTGACTCCACGGATTGTAGCCTACCAGGTTCCTCTGTTCATGGGATTTTGCAGGCAAGAATACTGCAGTGGGTTGCCATTTCCTTCTCAGGGGAACTTCCCGACCCAGGAATGGAACCTTCATCTCTTCTGTCTCCTACATTGGCAGGCGGGTTCTTTTCCCCTGAGCCGCCAGGGAAGCCCCGCCAGAAGGCCCAGTTTCTACTTTATTCCTCACTCCTGGATTCTAACAGGCACTCCTCCTCCCTCGAAAAATATTATTACAATGGATTTCATTGACTTAAAAAAGAGAAATGAATATTAATTTGAAAACAGAACAAACACTAATTCAAGCAAATACTTCAGGCAACTACAGACAAAGCCAGTTTTTTTTTCAATCTTAAATATTTAAGATAATTCAGTCTTCCAGCTGATACTTGGCAATGAGAAACAGATTACCAATTGCTGCATACCAACAGCCAACACTTGAGAAGATACTGAGTGTCCAACTACTAATGCAAAGCTAGCTAAGCTCCTCTCTGGAGCTCAACCTTTAAGCCTCTAGAAAGGCCAGTTTTACTGGCTTCCCTTTCAGCTCTGAGCTGAGCTCATCTTTTTGAACTCTATCTTTATTCAGAAAGGGGAGCACATAGGTGGAGCAGCAGCAGCCACCAAGAGGTCAGCCATGAGCATCTGAAGAGACAAAGCATTCCTCTCAGGAAGGTCGCCGTGCTGCTCTGGGGACTTACACCTTCAGCTTTCCTTCCAGAAAACACTTTCATGACAATTTATTATGAAGAGGCTCATCATTTCCCTTTGTGTTTTCCTGAGACTGGTCAAAGTAGGCCTTCCAATCAGACGTGCCTTATTCCTGACCTGCAGCCAAAACCCAAACATTCTCCCATTATAGTTGAACTATCTTTGTGTGTTTTTATATCCAAATTCAGTAGAGGGTTGACAAAGGTTAACATTCCAGGCAGTATCTTTTAAATAGAATTCTATTTTCGGGTTCCAGGATGTGGAACAGTTGGTTTTGAATTTCTAACTTTGATACCTGCATGTCCCTCTTTCAGTGTGCTTCTGAGAATGCCTCCTGGCTACCAAAGATGACTGGCTCAGCCCGTTTCAGTACTGTGATAAAGAGCCTGAGGATTTTATTCCCAAGGAGGCTAATTCCTTTATCTTGTCCTAAAGCCAATGATTTTGCAAATTAGATTCATTGGTTATATAACATGACATGTCAAGGTGCGTGGATAGATGGGAGCAAATCCATCACTACTTCTCCAAGCATATGCTGTGGAGTCATGGGATAGCAGAACCATCTCCATGTTTGAAGACTACCATTTCCTCCTCCAGGAGATCTTCCCAACCTGGGGACCGAACCCACATCTCTTATGTGCCATGCATTGGCAAGTGGGTTTCTACTAGCACCACCTGGGAAGCCCTTGTAGGCAACAGGATGAAGTAATTAATAAGAACAAACTCTGGGGGCAGACTGCCTTGATTCTGAGTCATCCCAGGCTAGCTATGAGAGATTGAGTATGTCACTAAGCTCCAAGTCTCAGTTTCTCCACTTACTTTATAGCAGTTCTGTACAAATTAATCACCGAGGATTTTTACAATAGAAGAGCTATATCGGGATATAATTTTACTTACCATAGGATTCATTCAAAGTGTCCAGTTTAATGGTTTTTAATCTATTCATAGAGTTGAACAACCATCACCATAATCAATTTTAAACCATATTCCTCACCATCTGGGGATCTTCTAAAAACCCCAAAGCCCAGGTTATGCTCCTCAATTAAATCACAGCCTTTAGTGCTGGGACAGAGGCATCAATAGTTTGGGATGTCCCCCAGAGAATTCCAATGTGCAGACAAGTTTGGGAAGTAATGTTTCATGGGATCGTGGTCAGGATTACATATCAAGAAGTGGGAGCTGCTCAGCACAGAAGCTGACCTATAACAAGGGCTGCTGCTGCTGCTGCTGCTAAGTCGCTTCAGTCGTGTCTGACTCTGTGCGACCACATAGACGGCAGCCCACCAGGCTCCTCTGTCCATGGGATTCTCCAGGCAAGAATACTGGAGTGGGTTGCCATTTCCTCCTCCCATGCATGAAAGTGAAAAGTCAAAGTGAAGTTGCTCAGTCGTGTCCGACTGTTAGCGACCCCATGGACTGCAGCCTACCAGGCTCCTCCATCCATGGGATTTTCCAGGCAAGAGTACTGGAGTGGGGTGCCATTGCCTTCTCCAATAACAAGGGCTAAGGAGGTGGAAGGAACAGCCATACTGAGGAAGCAGGTAAAGGGAAGGATGCTCAGAGTTACACTGGAATGTGAATGGAAAATATTGCATGCCTGCCTTATCAGTAAATAAAGGGTGTTGCAGCCATCACTTTACAGCCACCGGATGGTGAGCGCTGAGGGAGCTCAGGATGGAGGCAGGATGTCCCCGCCCCATCAGTCTAGCAATCAGCCTCTGCAGCCACCCCAACAGTGCACCCTGAGGTGACTCAGGATGAGAAGCACAAGATACTGGCCCCAGAGAACTGGCATACATATCAAAGGCCTGATTTCAATGAGCCCAGACTTTGCATCTTCCCATACATAGGAAAACTCTAAATTCCTTAACTTGAGATACTTGGTTTTTCTTATTTAACAGTCATCTCTTGATGGTCTGAGTACCTGGTCTTTGTTGCAAAAACTATATATATCCTAGGTCCCCACCTGTCTCTTCAGAGCAGTCTCTCAGAGTTACCTGAAATGCTGTGTCCCAGGGTTAAGTCCTCAGCTTTGTACACAGAATAAAATGCAGCTCTCAACTTCTGGGTTGTATGTTTTGTCTTAAGTTTGAGGCAGGAGACAGATGGGCCCCCGGCTGAACAGTTTCTCCCTTGTGGACAGAAACTCCATAAAAGCACGATGATGGAGGAGGCTGGGCCCTGCCCAGATAAGAGGTAACAGAACACACATTCCTCATTCTCAAAGTTAAGGAGGCCTCCCTGACTACACATGTGCCGAAAGGCTCCTCAGAGGTCCAAGGAGAGGGGGCATCACCTCACAGTAAGTGATGCAACTACCCACAGGCCTCATTGCTGTATTCCATCTTGGCTAAAAGATGTGCATACCCATGTGGAGGACCCTGAGGGTTACCAAATACAGACTCAGAACCAGGCAAATTAAGATGATCAGTCAAAGGAAACACAGAGGAATGCCCCATAAAAGTGATTCAAACTACCAAGAGGGTAGGACTCTCTCTGTGTCTATCCACACATAAACGTACATTTTTAACACTTAACTTGTTTCACTACTTTCCATCTTCGTGGGAATGCTTCTCTGCAAAGAAGAGCTGGGGCTCTTGTCGCTGACCACTGGTCTACTGGCTAAGGATCGGTGCTCTCATCCCTGCGGCCTGACCTCAATCTCTGGCCGGGAACCAAAGTCCTGCTTCAAGTCGCTGAAGGCTGAGGCCACCCAAGATCAAGCTGATAGAAACTTGATCAATTGGGATTGAAATGGTGAATTTGTATGTGCAATATTTGACAATAATGTATTTTCCACGTACGGCATATTCTGAGACAGTATCGAAATGGGAACAACAATTTTGGAAGTGGGACATGGACCAGGAGGGCATGGAAGCCCACAACTTATCTACCAACTTCAAGGAATTACCAAGCTTCTTGGCTTTCTCAGATGCTACTGCTCTAAGAAGAATTTAAGGACGTCAAAGTGCTTCATAAAGAATTTACTTCTTTTTGTGTCTTACCCTTCTGAACACCACATAATGCAGCACTTAACACCTCGTGTCATGTTCATTTAGAACCGGGTCTTTTTCACTAGAAGGTGAACTCTTTGTGGGCAGCAACAATGCCAAATACATTAAAAAAAAAAAAAAATCTGCAGAACACAGCACGTTTTGACACTGAACAGACCAATGTTTGTGTGATTGAACCATACTGGACTCACATCAAATACTGACAACCATGGGATGAAGGGAACACTGGTTCCAAACTTCTTGGAACACTTAGTAGCCTTTGTAGCTCACAGGAGACTGGCAAACAAGACCTTCAATTTCACTCTTTAAGGCACATCCTGAGAACCTTGGTTAGGGTACTTAATAGCTGGAGTGAACGAGTGGCACAGCCACAAGTCTATTACTAAGAATACTGAATAATGTGTTACCAACACGGAGGTCAAGAAACAAAAATTGTCATCCAGGGGAAAGAGATTAATGAATATAAATTAATTTCCTTTTACGGTAGTAGATTGTGCAGGCATTTTTCACCTGAGAATTTGAGAAAATCTTACAGTGCATAGAAACTTGCATATTTTCTGGGAGCAAAGAGCAGGTCCTCAGATTGGTTACCTGGGGTTCTGTTCAAGAGGAAGAACAAAAGACAGCCACATTTCTGCCAGTGTAAAGCCATGGGGGTGGGAATAAAAGGCAGGCAAGCTTTAGAGGGAATAGAGCAAGCTTGTGGATTTAAAAGAAATAAAATTATAATTACAATAGAGCTTACGTGGTTACACAATATGCAATACTATTAAGTACCCTCTCTGGAAAGAGTGTTCTTTGAAAACCAAAATGCAGAAGAGATCAGAAAACAAGTTAACAAAAGCTATTAAGTAAAGTCCATGAGAGGAAAAATTCCCTTTCATTAGCTTCTTCCTTCAGGTACAAGATAATAATGTTTGATTTGGAGCACAGGCAGAGAATTGAGGCCTCATCATATAGCAAACTTGGGAAAATCATCTCTCTGGCCTTTGCTTTTCATTTCTGAAATGAAGGCTTGGAACAAGATAGTGTTTCCCCAAGTTTGTTCTGGAAGATTTAACAGGCATTACATGAAGAAAATGTTTCATGTTCAAACAGATTTGCAAAAAGTTGAATAATTCAACTACACAGGTTCCTTCCTTTTAAGAATTGGCAGAAGTTATCTAGTTTAATGTTGCTTCCAGGAGGGCACTATAATCTACAGCATTTCCCCCAAGCACGGAATTTTTCAGGAATAGACTGTGTCAAGTGACTAGTATTTTTCTGAACTCACATTAGAAAATTTGGATTATAAAGAGCTTGCAGGTACCTCTCTGGGTTTAGAGTCTGAATTCTCAATAATGATCATTTGAAATCAATATTACAAGATAACCCATCAATAGCCAACTGACTAAGTTAACAATTAGTAGTATTTGGACAGAAATTAAATGCAAAATCTCCAATTTCAAAGTAGTACCGAAAAAAAAAAAAAAAAAAAAAGGAGCCTGCAGGGCTACAGTCCATGGGATTGCAGAGAGTCAGACATGACTGAGCATGCACACACGCAAAGTAAGTGACAGGCCCAGGAGCTGCACTAGCGTCTCTCCAGGGTCAGAGCACAATCTCTTCCCCCGAAACGCCTGACTTTGTGCCAGAAAATGCAGACTTCGGAAGGTGCAGAGGTTGGACCCGAATCATGAGACTACCAAGGCACACTGCCCTGGAATTATGACCATTTCCCTCAGAAACTTTCTTCCCCTGTAGAAGTCCCTTCCCAACCTCACCGTGCATCTGAATTTCTGCAGAAGAGCAGATATTTGCTCACAAATGTTCCACCATATTGCAGCCCCACCTCCTGCACTTTTTCTCCCCACATCAGATCCCCAAACTAAGCATCCACAAGGAGAACAGGAAGGAGAGGCCCCAGCACCGCAAAACTCTGCCTAAAAGACTTATACGCCTCCCAACCGCTTCTAGTGCCAACTCTTGTTCCCTAGGAATCTGCGTGTGCCCAGGACTGACCTGCAGGTTCCAGAGCAGCTACAGGAAACAGGAGACAGGGCACCCACTCTGCTCTCCCTGAGGCTGTTCCAAAAAGGAAAAGAAGGGAAGGGCAGTTGCCTCCAATAAAGGCTGATGAGGGGGCGGAGTCAGAGAACTCCCATCACCTGGATTCTGACCTTTCTCTCTCAAGACAGAAAGCTCAAGATTCTCCCATTGGTGAGGATTCATAGTGTGTTCATTTACATCTTGCCTACTCTCCACCATTGTGTTCTATTTCTTCATTAAAAAACAAAACCCAGTGGCTAGGAGAGCTAGAAAGGGCCAGGAAATAGAACTCTTCAAGACTTCCAAGGCCTCTCCTTTCTTCTTGCCTTTTACTTTTTCACTTTCTGCCTTTTCTTGCAGAGTGACAAGGGAAGCAACCTCAGTGAAGTCACATAAGACTGCAGTTTAGCTCAAAAATTATCAGCTGCAGTTTTGCATCTTGTTCTCCACTTTCTCTTTTTACTTTAGCTATTGAAAAAAAAACATAACTTTTCCAACGACCTTTGAGCATAAATCAAAATAACACTGACCAATGTCACATTAGCTTCAAACAGTACCACCTGTCCCTCATCTGCTAACCAGGTACCATGAAAGCAGGTGCTAATAAGCTCTTAGAAAAGCAACCAGCCACAGCTGAAAAAGATGTATTGTGGAGTTGCGTGTTGTGGAGTTGCCTGTGAGTACTATACTCCCCTCCTAGCCCCTCAAGAATTACAGATGGGGAATGGAAACTTCAGGAAACCTCAGGATTGTGAAGAATCCATTCGGGGCAAAAATTCATACTTTGATTACACCTTGGTCCAACTGACCACTTTGGAACCAAAGGCTTACTTAAATGTGTAGCCCTGGATACCCTCTGTAGAAACAAACCAATGAAACACAAACCTCCATCAGCTGATCAATATTTACAAAGTGCCCCTTGCTCATTGTGTCATTCCTCCCACCAGCCAGGGTAAGAAAAACCAGAACCCAGCCTTCTCAGACCTCCCTCCTCCTTCTTGCCTCATTTATGTCTTGTTATGGCCATTTTCACACTGTTCCCCATTCTTATGTTCTGGTTTCTCCGGTTTTCTGTGAGCTTCTTGAGGCTGGGAACAGTGCTCATCTCATCTTGATAGCCCCAAGGACAGAGATGACAGCAAAAAAGTTTGAAGGAGTGGGTAGTGAACAAATAACAAGAAACAAAATTTTCAAAAATCTTAGTCTCCAAAGACATTAAATACCTTCTGGATGGTAAAACGTATGGTGAAATACATGAGACATGGAGGTAAGTGACAAAGATCAGAATAAGAAGTGAAGGAGGAAGGGATCTCTGGATTTGGCTAAGAAGGTAGATGACAGGCTAGTTAAGAGCATGAGTACAAATCAGATGTGCACAGGTATACAAAGAGGGATGGGGGCTTCCCTGGTGGCTGAGTGGTAAAGAATCCGCCTGCTGATGCAAGAGACCCGGGTTCGATCCCTGATCTGAGATGATCCCACATGCCACAGAGCAACAAAGCCTGTGTGCCATAACTACTGAGCCTGTGCTCCAGAGTCCAGGGACGGCAACTACTGAAGCACTCTCACTCTAGACCCGTGTTCTGCAACGAGAGACACCACGGCAACGAGAAGCCTGTGCCCTGCAACTAGAGAAAAGCCCAAGCAGCAACGATGACTCAGCACCACCTAAATAAATAAATATTCTTTTTTAAAAACTGTAAAAAAAAAAAAAAAAGGACGAAAGAAGGATGAGAAGGTTGTGCTTGCAGTGAAGGAAATCTAGGTCCAGGATTTGATAGGTCCAGGATGATATAAGGGAATCAAAAAGGTAAGCTGAGACCCAGATGCACGAAGACTTTCACCACCAAACAAAAAGTATATATATATATATTTTTTCTCTAGACATTAGACAGGGGTGTATAAGGAATATAAACCTAGTTATGATATTCAAGAGGATGCAGTAGACTGGAACTGAAAGCAGAGAAACCCATCAGATGTAGAAATCAGCCTACACAGCAGGAGAGGAAATCCTTACCACTCACCCATTTTAATCAAACAAGACTTTCATTTGAAAGATTAAAAGAGTTTAGAAAAATTAACATTAACAGAGAGCAGGCATCAGAGACAGATGCTATGGGTCAAATGGGAACTTACAAACACAAATTCTAATTAAAGTTATCAGAGAGATCAAGAACACTCCATAACTGTACATTGAGAACAGGTTGTCCATCCACCAGGAAACAGAACTTATTCCTGATGGTTCCTGTGAAGAGTCTTGAATAAAAGTGTGGACAGTGCTGAAGAGCAAACAGTGGGCATGGGCACCAGAGACTAGGAACAGAGGGAGCCATCACCACCCGCTAAAGGAACAGGGGAAGAATAGTTTTACTCAAGGTGCTATCCCCAGAGACCAAGCTGCCCAGAGGGAGCTTCAGGAACAGAAGGACACGCTCTGCCTAGAGATGAGGCTGTGAGGAAAAAGTCACGGGGTAAAAAATACCCTAACTTTGTTCTCAGCACATCCTCCAAACTCACAGTGATGCCTCCCACTGGGCAAACCAGCAAGGAAGTGCAGGGGATGCAAGGCAGGGAAGATGGAGGAATGGACCTAGAGAAAGAGAGATTAATCAACATAGGTGCTATGAGGGGGGGAAATCTGAGTGTAAAATTAAGAATATGATTATTACAAACAAAAATTTAAAAAAAAACAAGAAGTGGAAGGCAAGGTATAGAAATTTTCTTAGGGCAAAAAGATAAGGGGATGGAAAACCTAAGAGATTTGGAAGAGGGGTCCCAGAGAGAGCTCTGTGATTACTGAATGCCAAGGGTCTGGTGTCTGGGGATGCTGCGGGGAAAAAAAAATAGCAAAAGGGATGCAATGAAACCTGATCATTCTTTAGGATTCAATAACAGTTCCTTTGCCCCTGAGTCCTCCAAGCATCAAGAAATCTGGGACAATCTGTTCTCTCACCATATCAGAAAAGCAGCTTTTTGTTTCAAAAGGTCTGTGGTGAAACACAATTCCATGATGTTAATCAATGTATTTCAATTGAGAGTGAAACATAAATGAAAGGTCCCCATTTCAGAAAAGGCCATGAAAATGTGAAGACGTTATTATTTCCAAGCTGAAAGAAGAGGCGAGATTCTCTGCCTGGCCCATTTCAGAAAGGTTCAATCAGACAGGGCAGGGGAATAGATTTAAAATAGAAAAGTAATGGGAAAAAGGCTTTCCACGTAAGGAGATGGTGACTGATGAAACGCCATCTCCCTGGAGCTAACTCTATTAATACCCATTTTTTTAGGCAGTTTGGAAAGTTTGAAAACCTGCTCCCCATTTCCTACAGCTTGTGAGTCTAAATACATATTTGTATCCACAAATATATTCGTGTATACACAGTGGTCTCATCCACTGATGAGTGCATATCCAATATGGAGATCACCATCATAAAACAGGGCTTCCCAGGTGGCGCTAGTGGTAAAGAACCCACCTGCAAATGCAGATGACATAAGAGATGCAGGTTGGATCCCTGGGTTGGGAAGATCCCGTGGAGGAGGACCTGGGAACCCCCTCCAGTATTCTTGCCTGGAGAATCCCATGGACAGAGAAGCCCAGTGGGCTACAGTCCACAGGGTGGCAAAGAGTTGGACATGATTGAAGCGACTTAGCATGCACACGTCTTAAAATAGATCTAAATATGGAAAAAAACATCTGCATGCTGTTTCTCAAAGAAATAAAAAGGAGAACAGTGGCCCCAGACTGTAACACCCAATTCGTTGATTCATTCATTTATCAACAGCTATTTATTGGGCAGGTACCTTATCACAGACATAGGGCCTAGCACTCCATGGTTCTGCCTCTTTTAGATGAACACTGAGCCAGGTCAGGAGGGGAGCTCTCATCTGCCAAATTTTAGAGCTGCATTTCAGCAGCAATTTGAAAAATCAAGGGCATAGGCATCCCAAATGTCTAAAAGCTATCCAGCCAGATCCTCTCCCTTTAATTTGTTCCCCTACACTTAGGTGCCCCGTGGTCTCCTGCAGGTCAAAAATAACAGGGACAATTCAATGCCTTATGACTGCCCATTAAATATCTAAATTAGGAGTATTCAGATGGAAGCTGCAGTAATATTTTAATAAAAGTACACTAAATAAGGCAGCTGGTGATAAATCTCTTAATAAACATGTAGTCAGTGGTGCATTTAATTTGATGGCAGAGTCCACTTTCAAATGACCCAAAAATTGCATTTTGTAAGAATAAAGATGCAGAGTCCACCTCTCTCATGCTGTTTTTAAGAAATGTATTTGCACACTTAGAAGATATCAGTGCGAAGAAGCTTCCTTTCACATTTGAATGTGGTTGGAAAGCTTTGTTACTTATTTAAAGAAAAAAAATATATATATATATACTTGTCCAGCTATCCCAGGACATTTATGAAAACAAGATGCTCTGTCTTAATGAGGTGAGCCCTGGAGTGACGTTTGAATCATTAGATGCCTCATTAGTTGCAATGGAAAACAGACTTCAATCTTCTGCTTTCCATTCTCTAATAATCAAATCAGTTTAGTCACTCAGTCGTGTTCGACTCTTTGCAACCCCATGAATCACAGCACGCCAGGCCTCCCTGTCCATCACCAACTGCCGGAGTTCACCCAAACTCACGTGCATCAAGTCAGTGATGCCATCCAGCCATCTATCCTCTGTCGTCCCCTTCTCTTCCTGCCCTCAATCCCTCCCAGCATCAGGGTCTTTTCCAATGAGTCAACTCTTCACATGAGGTGGCCAAAGTACTGGAGTTTCAGCCTCAGCATCAGTCCTTCCAATGAACACCCAGGACTGGTCTCCTTTAGGATGTACTGGTTGGATCTCCTTACAGTCCAAGGGATTCGCAAGAGTCTTCTCCAGCACCACAGTTCAAAAGCATCAATTCTTCAGCACTCAGCCTTCTTCACAGTCCAACTCTCACATCCATACATGACCACTGGAAAAACCATAGCCTTGACTAGATGGACCTTTGTTAGCAAAGTAATGTCTCTGCTTTTCAATATGCTATCTAGGTTGGTCATAACTTTCCTCCCAAGGAGTAAGCGTCTTTTAATTTCATGGCTGCAATCACCATCTACAGTGATTTTGGAGCCCCCCAAAAAAAGTCTGACACTGTTTCCACTGTTTCCCCATCTATTTTCCATGAAGTGATGGAACCAGATGCCATGATCTTCGTTTTCTGAATGTTGAGCTTTAAGCCAACTTTTTCACTTTCCTCTTTCACCTTCATCAAGAGGCTTTTTAGTTCCTCTTCACTTTCTGCCATTAGGGTGGTGTCATCTGCATATCTGAGGTTCTTGGTATTTCTCCAAGTAATCTTGATTCCAGCTTGTGCTTCCTCCAGCCCAGCATTTCTCATGATGTACTCTACATATAAGTTAAATAAACAAGGTGACAATATACAGCCTTGACGTACTCCTTTTCCTATTTGGAACCAGTCTGTTGTTCCATGTCCAGTTCTAACTGTTGCTTCCCGACCTGCATATAGGTTTCTCAAGAGGCAGACCAGGTGGTCTGGTATTCCCATCTCTTTCAGAATTTTCCACAGTTTATTTTGTGAGCCACACAGTCAAAAGCTTTGGCATAGTCAATAAAGCAGAAATTGATGTTTTTCTGGAACTCTCTTGCTTTTTTGATGATCCAGTGGATGTTGGCAATTTGATCTCTGGTTCCTCTGCCTTTTCTAAACCCAGCTTGAACATCTGGAAGTTCACGGTTCACGTATTGCTGAAGCCTGGCTTGGAGAATTTTCAGCATTACTTTACTAGAGTGTGAGATGAGTGCAATTGTGCGGTACTTTGAGCATTCTTTGGCATTGCCTTTCTTTGGGATTGGAATGAAAACTGCCCTTTTCCAGTCCTGTGGCCACTGCTGAGTTTTCCAAATGTGCTGGCATATTGAGTGCAGCACTTTCACAGCATCATCTTTCAGGATTTGAAAGAGCTCAACTGGAATTCCATCACCTCCACTAGCTTTGTTCATAGTGATGCTTTCTAAGGCCCACTTGACTTCACATTCCAGGATGTCTGGCTCTAGGTGAGTGATCACACCATCGTGATTATCTGGGTCGTGAAGATCTTTTTTGGACAGTTCTTCTGTGTATTTTTGCCACCTCTTCTTAATATCTTCTGCTTCTGTTAGGTCCATACCATTTCTGTCCTTTATCAAGCCCATCTTTGCATGAAATGTTCCCTTGGTATCTCTCATTTTCTTGATATTAGCTAACCATAATTCATTTGCTTCAATAACTCCTGCTACTGCTAAGTCGCTTCAGTCCTGTCCGACTCTGTGTGACCCCATAGACGGCCGCCCACCAGGCTCCCCCGTCCCTGATATTCTCCAGGCAAGAACACTGGAGTGGGTTGCCATTTCCTTCTAATAACTCCAGGTGACTCCAATTTCATAGCAAGCTCTTTGAAAGGCTAAAGAGATAACTGTTAGTTCCTAAAGGCTTGAGACTAAGTGTGTTTAAATCACTCTATATGGGTCCAGCCCAGGATCATGCACTAGGCAGAGGGAGGTGATGAAAGAAGACCGATATATGTTCCAAAAGCCATTTGTGAATACAGAGAATGGACATTAAATACACAGAGAGGGATAAAGAATTGCAATCCATACATGTATCTAGTTTATAAACATTTACATCATCTGCCCTTTCTTATTCAGCCTATCATTTAAAACGGGCAGAGGTAGATCTTATTCTTATTAATTATCAGCATAATTTGCTGGAAATTAGCCAGCTTAATTTCTACCTTATGCAGAATGCATTCGTTTCATATGGCGGACATTTTAAGGATAATTTAAAAGAAAACTAATTGAAGAGTTAATACAGAACAAGCCAGTTGAACTATTTACAAAATAGATAAATGGCAAGGACCTGCTTACAGCACAGGGAACTATATTCAATATCTTGTAATAACCTAGAACGAAAAAGAATCTGGAAAAGAATATATATCTATATACATACATATACATAGATAAGTATCAATTTTCTGTATTACGAAAACTAATATCATATTGTAAATCAACTATCCTCAACAAAACACATGCACACAGACACAGACACACAAACCAACAACAATGTATTTGACTCCAAGGAAAAAATGGGTCTTGTTGATTTTTATGTTAGTGTCATAAAAATAAATGAAAGTTTTAATGCAGAAGTCATATTTCATCATCACTGAAGAGAGTCCCAAGGAATTTATACAGATGTCCCTATATTTATTTGTACAGACATATTTCCAAATTTCCTTTTTGATTATTGGAGAGAACTAATTCTTAGAAAGGGCTTCCCAGGTGGCTCAGAGAATCCCCCTGCTAATTCAGAGAGAAGCCCTCTGCTAATGAAGGAGATGCAGGACCATGCAGGTTTGACCGTTGGGGTGGGAAGATTCCCCTGGAGTAGGGTATAGCAACCCACTAAAGGATTTTTGCCTGGAAAATCCCAGGACAGGGGAGCATGGTGGACTACAGTCCATACGGTAGCAACAAGTTGGGCATGACTAAGGGACTGAGCATTCACAATTCTTAGAAAACATTTCCTAGATGTCTTCTTTCATATACCATGCCTTTGGACATGAAATTAATTCCAAGCAAAGAAATAAAATACTCAAAAAAGGAAAGTAGTTTTATGATCTGACCTTTAATGTTATTTCAAGAGACATGTAACAGATCTTTGGTTCTGGTTTTCATGCATCTGCAATTATCCCTCCACCCATCTCTTGTGGCACAGAGTCAAACATACTTGTGTGTGGAAAACTTCCAAATCATAAAAGCCATGTGATATTGACTAAGTTAATGCACTGAGGAGAGAATGGTTGTTTCCTGGAAATTCTGAGAACAGTGATTATACTTTGGTTAAAGTAAATATACATACATAGAACACAGGTTACACACATATACATATACACGCTGCTGCTGCTGCTGCTAAGGCGCTTCAGTCGTGTCCGACTCTGTGCGACCCCATAGACGGCAGCCCACCAGGCTCCCCCATCCCTGGGATTCTCCAGGCAAGAACACTGGAGTGGGTTGCCATTTCCTTCTCCAATGCATGAAAGTGAAAAGTGAAAGTGAAGTCGCTCGGTCGTGTCCGACTCTTAGCGACCCCATGGACTGCAGCCTACCAGGCTCCTTTGTCCATGGGATTTTCCAGGCAAGAGTACTGGAGTGGGGTGCCATTGCCTTCTCCGATACATATACATGCACACCTATATATGTGTACACCCAGAAAACACGTCATAATATATACACAAATACATAGATATAGATATATAAACATATAGTGTTATACATATATATGCAGATATATTAATATATAGTTTTTTTAATTAATAGAGCCTGATTACCTAAACCATTATTACAGCTTGGAATAAACCTGAAATGTGAAAATTGGGAATCGCTTGTTTTATCTTGAGAAGGATAAATTTTGGTATAATCTCCAGAGTGGAATAAGAAGCTCCTATGTGTCAGCCAGCCACATCAGAGGAACATTAACATCTTGAGAGTTCTAGCAAATTAACAGCCCAGGTAACAAAACACAAGGAGCTCTGGCCAGTCTCTTACTCACTCGGTTGGATCTGGCCACTTCTCCATGTATTCCCACCACACTCAATGGAGCATGAGTCATTTGAGTAATGAGTCAGAAAATGTTTAGGAGCCTCAGTGCAACAGCAGACGTGATGCTTAAGATAAATTTCAGAGGTATTAGGACAGTGTTTTCATTTCTGCGCTAGGCAGACCATATCTCCTGTTGGTGATGAACAAAATTCTTCCTTCCTTCCCAGGAGACAGAAGCTGGATCATATGTTATCTCAAGGCTCATCCCAGCCTGAGCTTTAAAATTTCAAGCAAAAATAATTAAAAGAGGCAAAGGCAATGTACAAATGTCTCAAATCAGCGCCCTGTTTGATGTTAGTTTTGCAAAATGGTGTCTAATGGGTTCATTGGCCACTTCAGTGACTCCACCTTCAAGTACTACAAGTTTTTGTTAATATTAAAAAAAAATGTTTAAGTGAAAAAAGTCTGAAAAGAAGGGAAGTTTAGAAATCAGTGGAAGTAACGGATCATCACAGATTCTTTTAAATTCACAATGCCTAGATTATCACAACAGGAATTTCTATCAGGCTTTGAGTTTTGATCATAGAAACACTGTTATCTGATTTTAACCTTCGTACATCCATGATCAGTCACTAAGTCATGTCGACTCTTTTGTGACCCCATGGACTGTAGCCCACCAGGCACCTCTGTCCATGGGCTTCTCCAGACAAGAATACTAGAGTGGGTTGTCATTTCCTCCTCCGGGGGATTTTCCCGACCCAGGGATAAAACTCATATCTTCTGCATTGGCAGGCAGATTATTTACCACGTGATTTTAACCTATTTCTTTTCAACTTGAATGATACTGCTAAATCCTATTTTATCCTTCTGGCTAATATAAATTACCTTTTTTTAACCTGCTAGTTGTTATGAAAGGCCAGCCAGACTATAGCTGTATGTTACTGAATGACATTGTGGAAGCAGTGTGAGGTATGTACATTATTACCAGTTGGAAGTTTACGAGCCCTGAAATGGGAGTCTTGTTTTGGCAATACTGTCTTTCTAGCTCAGGCAAGTCACAGTTCCTATGCAATAAGTGTCTTCTGCTATAGGTTGTATCTTACTTGTCAATTCCTACCAACTAGTTGAAGCTGCCTGGAGTGGTTAGGCAGGATGCTGAGGGGTGGAGTGTCATGTTTGATGACTGATGGCTGCCAAGGGTGTTCTATAGAGTGGTGGCAGTTTTACTTTGTGTTTGCCATTCATTGACTAGAGAAGTGCTACTCTGACGTGTACACATAGCACCAGGGATCTTTTTAAAATGCAGATTCTGATTCAGTAGTTCTGGGGTGGTGAAGTTACACCTTTCTAACAGGATCCCAACTGGTGCTGATACCTCTGGTTCAGGGATCACAAGAAGCAAGGTAAGGTCTCTTTCAGCTCTTAACCTCTTTCTCCTTCTCTCCCTCTCTCTCTCTCTCTCTGTGTCTATCACACACACACCATACCTTCTTCCGTTTATATATATGTATATATATACACACACACACATATATGAAAAGTGAAAGTTGCTCAGTCCTGTCCAACTCTTTGTGACCCCATGGACTATACAGTCCATGGAATTCTGTAGGCCAGAATACTGGAGTGGGTAGCCTTCCCCTTCTTCAGGGGATCTTCCCAACCCAGGGATCAAACCCAGGTCTCCCGCACTGCAGGTAATTCTTTACCAGCTGAGCCACAAGGGAAGCCCAAGAATATTGGAGTGGGTAGCCTATTCCTTCTCCAGCAGATCTTCCCGACCCAGGAATCAAACTGGTGTCTCCTGCACTGCAGGCAGATTCTTTACCAACTGAGTTATCAGGGAAGCCCCTTATATGAAAACGTGCTTACCAAATGCCAGGAATAGTGATAAGCATATTAATTTGTGATTTCACTTAACTGACTTAATTTTCAACTCTCTTACCACCCCTACCAAAAAAAATTGACTGAAAGTTTCCAGGAGAGGAAATGAAGACTAATGGAGGGAAACTAATTTGCCTAACATTACAGAGCTGACAGGTAGTCTAGACAAGATGTAAACCCAGGGGAACTAAAACAGCACTATCTTTGTCCTTGACCTCTATTATCTTCTTCTTGCCTCAATATCATAACACACCAGTATGCCGACTTGTGCCAGCCACTAGGATGCCTCAGACACATTATCTCTTCCCTTTCCTTAACAACCTTAGGAGGTAGGTAATATCATTATTTTTATTTTACAGATAACAAAAATTAATTAACCTTCCTTCAGCAGCCTCAAACTCAGAAACAACTGTAGCGATTCTTATTTAAGTAAAAGATTAGATCAATAAAATATCTATAATGAACTAAACACAAGAAATAATATGTTAATGAGAAGAAAATTTTTCAGCTTGTCTAATCACCAGGCTAAAAAAAAAAAAAAAAATGACTGTCAGTGAATACATAGAAAGAATCCCTTCATAAATTCAAGCTACCTCAATGCATTTTTGTCAGGTGAGCCCAAATGCCTCTGTATAGTTTAACCATGACATTACCAAAGTCTAGATAATTACTGGTCCCAAACAGAACCCATCAATGGGATTTACAGTTGGAGAAGCAGCAAAGATTCCTTTCTTATCTTCCTCTTTTACTACCTAAAAGATCCTTCTTTATTAACAAGCAAATGAAAAAAGATTGTATCAGGAAATGTCCCTAGAGATGAGACTCCAATACAAGCAGGTGACAACAGATGCTACACTTACACATGCTCTGGAAGAGCAAACGTCACAGTAACATGAGAGCAGGGTTTCTGCTTTGCTTTGTTTAAAAACAAGTTTGCTTAAAAGCCAAAAGGTTTGAAGCTGTGACTGTCACCCTTGGCTGTAGGCTGAACTTTGTGTACAGTGTGTGGTTTGTTATAGTTGTTTAGTTGCTAAGTCGTGTCCAACTCTTCTGCGACCCCACGGACTATAGCCCACCAGACTCCTCTGTCCATGGGAATTCCCAGGCAAGAATACTGGAGTGTGTTGTCATTTGTTTCTCCAGGGGTTCTTCCTGACCCAGGGATCGAACTCATGTCTCCTGAATTGGCAGGCAGCTTCTTTTATCACTAAGCCATGGAGGGGACTTTAAAGATAAAATACTGATTTCTAGATCCCACCCCTAGATCGTCTGACTTAGTTGAACCGAGGTGTGACCTAGGTATCAGGATATTTTAAAGTATCTTACTTTCGTATTGCTTAATTAAAGCAATGCCTATGCTACATGATAGGGATGGAAGATGGCTGTCAAAGGAATGAAGGTCTAATTGATGAATGCCATCATCAGATCAGAGCAGACCCTGGAGGTTCTGGGACAGTGGGAGAGTTTTCTTAAATTTCATAAACAGATACATTGTATCAGAAAAGAATTACACAGGGCATTTTTTGCATAGTTTTCACTACCAAAATGATTTTCTCCCCTTATCAGAATTGTTTCCACTGGAGGGCAGTCTCCTCTTGGGAAGAAATGAATGGGGACACAACCTTCTCACCAGACCAATGTTTTAAATATTGACTGAGACTGTAACATTTGCATGAGTTTCCTTTTGAGACAATTTCCTGGAGATGGAGTGTTGGGCATGCAAAGAATTCGTGTTATATATCAAGATCCTGCCAAATTAAATATTTATCTCTGTCTGCTAAAACTAAAAGGATAAAACCTTAACCCAAAACATAAATATGCACATATATGGGAAGCCCTGGGACAGGAAGAGCCCCTGTAGAATGAAATGGCAATCCACTCCACTATTCTTACCTGGAGAATTCCATGGACAGAGAAGCCTGGCAGGCTACAGTCCATGGGGTCACAAACTGAGTGACTAACATCTCCTTTCTCATGGGAGTCCTTGAGGTATACAAACATAGTAAGACTAATAACATATAAACAATAATAACAACAAAAAGTAACAGTTATTACATACTGTGTGTCAGATTCTGTACTAATCAATTTAAGTATTTTACTTGATACTCAGAACAATTTGATGTTTTATAGGTGAGAAAACTGAAGATGAGAACCATTAAAAGAAAAGTGTCCATGACCATATATCAAATAAGGAGCCGAGCGAGGACATGACTCCCAGCTCTCTGACTCCAGAGCTAGCCCTTTAAGTGGTGTAGATGGTACAGTGGCGAGTATGGCTGCCTTCCAAGGCCAGCCCTTGGAGCCATCAGTGATCCTCCTCTACTGAGCAGAAGCATCAGGCTCCCGGGGCAGCAGGAGACCATCTAAATCAGCACACATCAAGCTGACAGCACTAGAAGAAAACTGTCTTCATTTCAGATTATTAAAACAAAACAAACACAAAAAACCTGAAAGGAGATGATTTGGGCAAAGTGAGAAATACGTTATTCTCAATACGTTATCCTCCTTGCTGTTTTTCATATTTTGAGACATTTGTGGTTCTCTCCATTTCCTTTTGCAATGCCTGTCAATCTCATTATGGATGAATTTGGCTTTCCTATGCTATGTCTTCAGTCACCATACAGAACTTTGAACTAACTGGTCACATTTCCTCAGAGACTTGTTCCCCAGATCAGGGGTTGGCAAACATATTCTACAAAGGTCCAGATAGTAAATATTTCAGGCTATGCAGGCCCCATATACTCTTTTGCAACTATTCAACCTTTCTGGTATAGCATAAGAGCAGCCAGAGATGATATGATAACACAGATGATATGATAACATAGAAGATAAGAACGAAAGAGCAAGGCTGTGTTCCAACAGAACTTTATTTATGGTCACTGAAACTATCATTTTCACGTGTCACAATTATTACTCCTCTTTTGACTTTTTTTTTAACTACTCAAAAATGTAAAAACCATCCTTAGATCATGAGCCACATGAAAACAGGCAACAGGCTAGATTTGGTTGATGGAGCGACATTTGCCAGCCTCTGCCCAATACTCCAGTACTGGAGTGGGTTGTTATTACCCTCTCCAGGGGATATTCCCAACCCACAGATCAACCCTGGGTCTCGCGAACTATTACAGGCAGATTCTTTACCATCTGAGCCACTGGGGAAGCCTGTCCTACAAGACAAAGCATCCTATATTAAAGGCATTAGGCACAATGCAAAGTTTCATCATGTTCAAAGATCTCATCTGGTAATGGCTCCATGCTCAAAGAGCAGAAGTATCCACAGGTACCAGTGAGTGAGAATCACTTGCCTTCCCTAAAACCACTTTTTAGTATTTTATACATATTCTATAAAAGTAGCCAAGTTAAATCACCAGCTCTCTTGGAAGCATTAGAAACAAAAAATAATATCAATATAAACTGATATTTAAAGACACTTCATCGCACACAATTACAATGTATTCCAGCTCTAAATTTTTCTTGAGAAAAGATTCTAGAATCTGGGCTCTGAAAGGCATCTTAAAGAGCAGATCGGCCAGTTATTTTCACATGGCTTTTCCCAGAGTCTGCGAGGGCCTTAAGGGTGTCTGCAGAAACAGCCCCACAAGATGACCTGGGGTTAAGGAATTTAGCAAGGGTATGCTGGAGTTGGCTCCCACTAGCTCCATGAGAATTGCTTGTCACATTTTCAGGATACTGTGAACAGTTGATGTCAGGTTGATAAACTGAAATTGGCCACATCAGGAGCATTTACTCCATCGAAGTCCCCAAGTCCTCCAGTGCTCCATATCAAGATTGTTTTTTCCTCCGAGAGCCAATTATTAAGCATTTATCAGGACAGGGCTGCCTATTACCCTCTTCCAACAAAGAAGGTCCTCTTAGATCTGTTTTATACACACACACATGAACTAGGGAGGCAATATCAGTGAGTCCAGATGAAGTAGGGATTGCCCCAAGCCATAAACAAATGGACAGAAGAGGATCAAGCACTGTTTTGTGGCATCCCTAAGCCACTGTTCCCTTTAGAGTCTCAAATGTACTCTCCGTTTGTATTAAACACCGTCAACTGGAGACTAAGGAATTCAAACATTTTGCCTAGGACTAAAGATTTATCAGAACCTATTGTCTCCTCTAATTATAAGTGTTTATCTAACATGGAAAAGGAGAAAGAAATTACAGAGGACCACACTCTATTATACAACTGTAATCCAAAATGTGGCATTTCACTTCCTTGTAATGCTAGCTAATTATCCACAAAGCTCCAGCCCATTTCCCTTTTTCTTTATTTTTTCTATTGTTGAATGAAGATCCTTTCAACGTAATAACTAGCAATGCCCTAATGTTCCTGGACTATATATGTTTGTTCTTAGGCAAAAGGCTCTCTGATTATTCTTGGTTTTTGGTCTCACTCCACTGAACTACATGAGCCCATAAACCTAATCTAAACAAATCATTTTGAATTTATTTTTTCTGTATTTGCTACCTTCATCTTAGTTTTGCATCACTTCAGGCATCAACAAAACCATTTCAGTAGAGCCCTTTCCTTTTTAGCTTTGCAAGATTAGAAAATAAAAAGAACATTTACAGTTACTAGTTGAGCTGGAATATCTAAAAGGGGATTATGTCCCTGTTTGTCAGTAAATATGATAACAGTTCATAGAAGAGTAGGCTGAAGCTGAGTGGTCTATACCTAATTCTGAAACAAATTTCTCTCTAAGCGTTAGAAAAGAATACCCAGGACTCGAATTTCCTGGAACTTCACAACAGCATATTCATGCATAATCAGAAATGTATAGACTCTAATAAATCTACCTCTCCAATCTTCAGAAAGCAATTTTTGGAAGCCAGACACAAATGTATTTCGTTGGAGCTCTATTGAAACTCTTTACATTATATGGCCATGGTGGTATTCACCCTGGGGTTATTCACACACAATTTTAATTATTTATTTATGGACTCACATGGTGTTATTTTTCATTCAGATCCATAGCTACTTAAACATTCTGCAACAAAATATTTAAATGAAATTCTGAGACTCACAAAGTCTTGCAGTGGAGGCAAGAAAGATCCATCAATACTCTGTGAGTCGACAGAGGGCACCTACAAATTAAACTGGGCTTGGTACTCAAATGTACATCTCAACATAAAGTTACCACTTCAAGACATAAATTCTAATTCCAGTTGCTTTTCAAGACAGTTTCCAGGAACCAGATTATTCTACTTTTTTGATTGGTTCACAAATAATAGAGTGGGATCAATTATTTAGAGCCTTTCCATAGTCTATGAAAATACTTCCCAACCTGGGTTCTGTGGAACATGATCATGGGAAATAGATTACAGGTGTGTAGTATTTTTTAAATTTGTAAGTCTGGGAGATGCTGAATTTAACCATTTTTCCTTTCCTTGGGGAATTCTCAGAGCCTTTAAAATCCTTACGTGCACTGAGATTTCCCCCAAGGAGGACAATATAGTGTACAGCATCTTCCACACATTTTAAACCAAAGAAACTTTCTTTTCATGGAGCACCTCAAGAGGTGAGTGTCCCATGAACATAGGAGCAGGCTGGATCATAGAACACAACAGAGATTTAAATACGATGTCAAAATTAGAGCTATAAGAGGGGGAACAATCATCTGAGGTCTCTCTCGTGTGAGCACACTGATGGCAGTGAGCTGACACAATAGAGACTGCTGAGCTCTTCCTCACCCATTTCCAGACTCTATCACAGAAATAAAGAAAGGGGAGTTCAGGGTGGGAGCTCAGCAATCCAATAAGATGACCTCCTCACAACCTATTTGACAGTTCCCCTGACTTACCATTCACACATCAAAATAATCAGATGTGTGCTAATTCATCAGATACTTCAAAGAAGTTAGGAATTAAAGAAAAAAGAACTTAACTTCACTTGCAGCTAAGGAGAGTCAACTGGAGACAGAATTCAAATACCCTGCATAGGAAGGATCACAGCCGTCTAAGTTCTATTAATACATACAAAAGGTATATATATTAATAGACCTGTTATGCACTGGGGTTTTAGGGGGAAAAAATGGGAATTTTAAAGAAATGTTTTGATTTGTCTCTAGAGTTTAGAGGCAAAACAACAGTGAAGATGAACAAGTTATGCATTTCAAGTTTCTTATTTCACAAATGAAGCTCAAGGAATTGAATGGTTTGATCAAAGTCATGCAAGACATTACCCAGTGGCCACTTTGGAGGTTGCTACTCAGATCTCCTGACTAATGGGTCCATTGAGCTAAAGGGAGGGACTGACGAGCCCACGTTATTATCTCTTTTCTATTTCCTGCTCCTTTTGAAAACATTTAGCAATCATCTATTGAGCTTCTGATAAATGCCAGGCACTGTGCTAAGCTGTTTACACATAGTCTCTCATTTTCTCTTGTGACTATGTTAATGTGGTCAGTTTTAGCTTTATTTCTCAGCACAGAGAAGTTTCACACCAAGTTCATCACTGAGCAACTTGCCAGGGGTAGAATGTGTATCAGGGGGCAAGTCAGCCTAATTCCAAAGCCCATGCACTTCACTTGACTTTCTCTTTTTTCCCATTCTCCCCCCACTTCTGCCACTCCTTCTCCTTTCATTTCCATTTAAAAGCAGTTGTGATTAAAATCAAAGGTCAGCTGTCCATAATTTAATTCAACTGTTCTTCCTTCCTTGCTTTCAGAGACATATTACTATCTTCCATCATCCACATGGACTGAGAAGGATTTAGGCTGAGATGAGTGTGCATAAAATAATCTGGGTCTCCAGCAAGCTGGGCACCGTGGAGGGGCCATTCTCTGTCTTAAGGAAACAGAACTTGGTCATATTTCCTTTCTCCTCACATCTACTAAAGATCAACCGATACAGAATGGATGAACTTGCTAATAATTTACTCCTGCTTTCTTTAAAATATGTGTCATCAATAAAAGATGCATAGAGTCAAATGACTTTGGAATCTAGGGACAGGATCTGAGAATTCTCATTCTCCAAATTTCTCAGACAGGAGGGAGGGAGAAGTGTACAGATACATCATTTGCATCAGAATCCCCTGAGAGAGGGGCCTCCTGACCCCACCCCAGACAAGTCAGTCAGAACCTCTGGAGTCAGCATTTGAATATGCTCCTCTGGCGATAATTTCCACCAAAGTCGACATAACCTAAGCCGTGACCTGGAAGTGTGTTGGTTTTGAGACTCAGGTGATTGCCAAGTTTCCTTCAAGGAACAGAGTTCAGCTCCAGGAGGGACTGGTCATCAATATAATACTGTCACACGTGGGAGGCAACGTCCGCTGAGCACAGACAGAGTGACGACAACTTTCTCTTGAGAGAGACTGCTCTCTGGGGTGGACGGGGTTTGCCTGGCAGGAGATCATCTGGAACAAGGCTGTGCAACAAGACCCCCTTCCTTGTTGCTATCTTTAAACTCAACCAAGCTCAACAAGAAACTATTCAAGCGTCATTTTAACTTTTTCTTTTCATGAAAACAGATAACATGCAAGCACAGGCTAACACATTTCAAATAGATGTAAACCAAGCACTTAAAGTGAAAAATGAGTCTCCTTCCCACCCTAGCCCTTCTAGGCATAAACACCTGTCTCCCGCATTTCAGAAACACACTTTGCAAAGTAACACATACATACATGTGTGTATCCCTTTCTGTTAGTACAATGGAAGGAAGCCCATTATACAGATAGTTTCGTATTTTTTATTTTCACCTCAGTAACAAATCTTGGAGTCCATTCTCTACCTTACATATATATGTATATATATATATATATATAACATGTTTTATATATACACACACACACATATATGTATACATATATACACATATACATATTTGTATATATACACGTATACATATATGTATATATACACATATATATTACATCTACCTTATATATATAATATATATTACATATATAATTCTCTTTAACAGAATCACAGTTTATGATATAGATACACCATAAATCATCTGACCAGTTTAATTTGGATAGATACTGAGATTTCTTCCATTCCTAGAATGATACTATAAGGAATACTCTTATGCATATGTCTTTGCTCACATGTCAAGATTCATCTTGAGGATAAATTTATAGAAGCAAAATTTCAAGGGCAAAGGACATATGCATTTTATATGAAATATTGCCAAACTTTCCCTTCAGAGAGGTTATAGCAATTTAAACTTGTATTAATGGCATCTGATACTTCTTGTTTCCCCCACACTCGCAACAGCACAGTCTATTTCTGATTATAATTTAATTTGCCACAGTGACTTCTTACTGGAGAAAGTGCTGACCGGATAACATGAATGTAACTTGGCAGCTATATTTCTCCTGGAGAATGAACACACTGGCATTCTAATTTCTCATCTTCTTATGAGCTAGGAAGCATGACTCAGTGGCCTTGGCCCTTCTCAACTCTGGGTAAATGTACAAACTTCAGTTTCTGGACTCGCAAACCTAGGTAAATAGTGGTGCACCAAGAAACTACTTATCTACGGGACTGTTGAAAGGAATCCTTTAATTTGCTCTTCAAATTCAGAAATAAATTTCAGGGCTCCCCTGGTGGCTCAGTGGTAAAGAATCTGCCTACCAAGGCAGGGGACACAGATTTGATCCCTGATCTGAAAAGATCCTATATGCGGCGGAGCAACTAAATCCGTGCGCCACAAATCCTGAGCCTGTGCTCTAAAGCCTGGGAACTCCAACTACAGAGCCTACACGCTGAACTGCTGAAACTACTCGCATGCGCCCTAGACCCTGTGCCCTGCAGAAAGACAAGTCACTGCAATGAGAAGCCCGAGCACAGCAACCAGAGTGCAGCCCCTCACTCGCTGCAACTAGAGAAAAGCCAGAGTAACAACGAAGACCCAGTGCTATCAAAAATAAATAAGCAAATATTAAAAAAAAGAAAGAAATTTCAAAACTAAAATATTTCTTCTCATCAATTAATCATTTAAAATGTAAGTAAACTCTAAACACTTTTTGAATTACTATAAACAAGTTTTCCTAGGTCAAATCTGCAAGAGGAGAGGAATCCTGTTGGATGCTTCGGGACCAAACCTCCTCAACAAACAGAAGGAATTTGGTTCAAACAAAAATCTACCATAGACTCAACACTCTGCTTCACGGATTCAAAAGTTAATGAAAATTCATAGGACAGATGTTGTCACCCATTGTCATGACAGAAAATCAGAAGCTCTCTTCACCCATCAACTCTATACTCTGCCCCCAGGGAATAATAGACTGTGCTGCTGCTTCCAGTAATTCTCAGGATGTTATTGATTTATTGTTTATCCTTCACTAAGTCTATGCACTTAGGAGGAAACAGGGTGTAATATATATGCTCTTTCAGAAAACTGCTTTAATGTTGTAAATAACATCCCAGACCATTAATGAGTCTTTCAGAAGTGTCAGCTTTGCAACAGAGAATTACTTAAGCACTGGAAATCCAATCGACTAATATTTATTTTGCGACTTCTATGCACGTGCCTAAAAATTTCACCCATAAGTACAATAAGTCCCTCTGGAAAAATGCATTAATTCAGCACACATATTTCCTGAGTATTTACTATGGGTCAGGCACTGAGCTGGCACCATTGCTCCCAAAGGAAATAAGGCAGATTCCATGCCTGGAGTTAGAAACATCCAGATGGAAGGCACAGCCAAGACTATAGAAGACTTAGAGCACAGGATATACATGATAAGATCACAGGAAAAGAAGGCTCCTAATCAGGCCTTGAGGGACTACAGGAAGGCTTCTAGGAGGAGTCAATCTAGTACGATTCCTAAATGGGATTCAGCCAAGACAAAGAATGAACAGAGTCGGGGAAATGCTGCTTCATCATAGAAATTCCACTGAAACCAAATGAAAGTCGACAATGGAGCAGTATCCACTTGATATACTGAGCCAGGGTTAGAATATATGCAGGTCTCATGACATAAATCCCGAAAAAGTTTTCTGAGAATCTGAGGCCTCCAATAAGGGTAAAAGAAACACTTAGCACCACATATACATATGCTCAAACTGTAACAGCTACATGTATGCATATAGCTGATGCAGTTCCCCTAACAGTAGACACTGACACAGCATTGTAAAGCAACTGTGCTGTGCTGCGCTAAGTCGCTTCAGTGATTTCCGACTCTTTCTGACCCTATGGAATGTAGCCCACCAGCCTCCTCTGTCCAAGGGATTCTCCAGGCAAGAATTTTGCAGTGGGTTGCAATTCCCTTCTCCATGGGATCTTCCCAACTCAGGGATTGAACCTGAGTCTCCTGTGTCTCATGCATTGGCAGATGGGGCTTCTCTTGTGGCTCATCTGGTAAAGAATCCACCTGCAGTGCAGGAGACCTGGGTTCGATCCCTGGGTTGGAAAGATCCCCTGGAGAAGGGAAAGGCTACCCACTGCAATATTCTGGCGTGGTAACTGTATAGTCCATGGGGTCGCAAAGAGTAGGACACGACTGAGCAACTTTCACTTTTACTTTCTTTACCACTAGCGCCACCTGGGAAGCCCAAAGCAACTATATTCCAGTAGAAATTAATTAAAAAAAAATAATAATAAACATACTTTTCATTACATATAATGATCCCATACATTTTCACCAACTCTGAAAAATCAAATGAACTTTTATAGACTCTAGAACATTAATTCATTAACGTTCTCAGTCATGCAGTCATGCCTGACTCTTTGAGGACCTATGGACTGTAACCCCATAGGTAACTAGGGGTAACTGTAACCCCACTGTAACTAGGCTCCTCTGTCCATGGGATTTCCCAGGCAAAAATACTGGAGTGAGTTGACATTTCCTACTATAAGGAATCTTCACAACCCAGGGATTGAACCCATGGCTCTTGTGCCTCCAGCATTGCAGGGAGATTCTTTAATCACTGTGCCACCTGAGAAGCCCACAGATTCTAGAATGTACTCCCTAATTCCCTGCCTGTGCCCCCACCCCCATTAAACTGCAGCATGAGCATCTGGTTTTGAGCCCACCTTCTCTGCACTTAAAACTTTCAGAACCTAATTAGCGATCGTCATAGAGGAAGAAGATAGGCTTGACGGACTGAGATATATATTTTCTGTCCCTGGTGTTTATATTATTTTGACAGCAAGGAGGCCTAAAGTAGGAACTGGTTCGAGGCAAACTCCCCAGAGACTGTCAACAAGGAAAAATAGCCACTGAGCTGTATAAATCCACTTGCTACAGACTCTTACACACACATAATAACCAGGAATGAAGTTTAATCCTTAACAGGAAAACAATTCAAAGTCCAGGTATGCTGATTTGGCCCTCCCCACGTCTTAGAGGACTAAAGCTAGTTCTTCAATATGCTGTGCCAGGAAACAAGATGAAAATGGCAAACAGGAAAATGAAATGAGCCTTCTGAGATTCATTCGTTAGTGTGCTCATTCAAATGTACCGTAGGAGAGAGTGCTTTCCATAAAGAAATTACTCAGTTTTGAACACTAACTGGTGCCATTTGGGGAAGAACTGCCTGGCTCCCCTTAATAAGAGACATTTCCAAGAGTCTCCAGTTATAAGGCTTTGGGAGAAGGAAGACTTTGGGGAAGTTGAAGAAGAGGAACATTCACTGCCACCATATTGAAGTGACTTAAGAGGAATCAGTTGAGGTTGCTACAGTCACTCTTATGTGGTCTATATGCCAAATGCAACAGCTTCCAATGTGTTCTTTTCAGAAGTTAAGGACAGAAATCAGATTTCAAATCTACCCTTTAATGAAAGGTTGTTAAAGTGATTTATCTTAACAAAGTGAACCTCAAATTAGAAGTTGCAAGTATTCTTATAACTTTTTGAATTGCACATATCCTATCAAAATTAGGGTATAAAAAATGTATACATATAAATACATACACACTTATGATTTTCATATATACATATAACTATATGTTGTTGTTATTTAGTTGTTAAGTAGTGTCTGACTCTTTTCTCCACCCCAAGGATGATAGCCCGCCAGGATCCTCTGTTCAAGAGATTTCCCAGGCAAGAATACTGCAATGGGTTGCCATTTCCTTCTCCAGGGGATCGTCCTGACCCAGGGATCAAACCTGTGTTTCCTGCATTGTAGGCAGATTCTTTACCACTGACCGACCGGGGAAGCCCCATAATTATACATACACACACACACAGACACACACATATGAATATTACAGATATGCTGTATATTTGTAACATAATAATATTTTGAGATGCTGAAAGGAGATACAATTATATATAGGGCTTTCCTTGTGGCTCAGACGGGAAAGCGTCTGCCTACAATGCAGGAGACCAGGGTTCAATTCCTGGGTCTAGAAGTTCCCCTGGAGAAGGAAATGGCAACCTACTCCTGTATTCTTGCCTGGAAAACCCCATGGACGGAGGAGCCCGGTAGGCTACAGTCCCTGGGGTCGCAAAAAGTCAGACACGACTGAGCGACTTTACTTCACTTCACTTAATACACACACAAACACACATATGTATAGTCTATTAGTTAGAATCAGACATAACTATATAATATTATACACAGACACAGACACAGACACACACACACACACACACACACTTCAAAATAACAGGGGTTTAAGAGACATATTTTCATTCTGCCACATAAGTCTGGGAACCAACAGACCAGAAGTGGTCTGACCGTTTACTCTGCAGTCATCTAAAACCCAGACTACTTCCAGATTTCTGTTCCACCAACCCTAGAGAATGGTCCGCACTCTCATGGTCCAAGATGGCACGCCAGCCATTCCATCCACCGACTAGACAGCCGGATAGAGGCAGGACTGACCTCCAACCTTTAAGGATATGTTTTAGTTGCTGCATGTATCACTTCTCTTCACTCCCATCAACCAGAATTTAGTTATACAGCCACATTTAGAAGCAAAGCGGGTTGGAAACATAGTCATTATTCTAGGCAGTTAGGTAGGCTCACAGAGATTCTTTAGCTCTTTCAACTGGATTGTGTAAGAAGTGAAGACATCGCATGTAGGAAGATGACCTGAGTACGGAGAAAGAGAGCACAGTCTTGTCTTCTCCCAACTCCCAGCACTGGCAGGACTCGCTGTGTATGCTCCTAGTGGCCAGCACTGACCTGATGGTGACAGTACAGGCCCCGGGGAAGTGCTTGGCATGAAACAAGTGAACTGTAGCAATGGCAAAACCTGACCTTGAATTGATGGTTCAGACTAGGACAATGAGCAGCTTGGCCATCACCAAGACATCCTGAAGGCCAGAGCCCTTCTCCAAGTTCTGGGGGACAGATCAGCTTTCACTAAGTGAGCATGAATTGTTTTTCCAGTAGTAATATACAGTTGGTTACATCTACTTAGAGTCTCTCACTTTGTACCCTTGAGACCACAGGCCAGACTGTTTTTGATCATAAATAGAGAAGACCATGTTTCTGTCCTTATGATACCAACTAGCCCAAGAAAAGTATTACTTTGAATTGCTATTATAAACAAAGCACTCATGCAAGTGATGTGACGCTTCTATAATAATTTCCCCTGCACATTAGTCTGTACATCTAACATACATCAGTGAAGACAAGTGTTTGGAGTTTCTACCAGAACAACAGACTTGAAAATGCTTAAAAACATTCACAGGCATGATTTTATCCCACCACTTAGTTTTCTACATCAGTAACTTTCGATGTTTGCTGCTCAATGAAATTAATAAATAGTTTAGTGATTTAAAAAAATATTCTTGTAGTGCATTATAGCTCCGTGTTAACTGGAAATGACTGCCGTCTACAATAGGGCTTCCCAGATGGCTCAGTGGTAAAGAATCTGCCTGCCAAAGCAGGAGTCACAGGAGATCTGGGTTTGATCCCTGGATTGGGACGATCCCCTGGAGAAGAAAATGGTAACCCACTCCAGTATTCTGGCCTGGGAAAATTCCATGGACAGAGGAGCCTGGTGGGCAACAGTCCATATGGTAGCAAAGAGTCAGACAGGACTGAGCAACTGAGAATGCGTATGTGCCATCTCCTACTGTCTGACACCATGTTTGACTTTGTTTCTCCATCCCCTTGACCTTTCCCATGAACAAAGCAGAGGATATCTAGGTACATCTCTTTTAAGAACACACTGTCTTTCCTGTGAGCTGACATCTCTAGAATTAAGAACTCAGAGCCAGCCAGCGTATAAAAACACTTCTCCCCAGTGCCACACTCTTAGGTGGGTCAGAAAGTCAATCAAATTATACTTCACAAATAAAACTAATTCCTATAATATGAGATGGGAGGCTGCGTTAATATTTCTAAGACCAGATATTCTCCCTCAAGTAATATAAATTTATAGCTGTGACTTTTCCCAACGTTCTATCGACTGATCATGGTATTGAAAGTAATTAGGCTGCTCTGAAAGCCACACTGCACTGAGAACTATATTTGAGTAAACACAGAAGAAGAAGCACTCTGAGTGTTACTTTCAATGTTTCTTTAAAAGTTAACATCTATAAAAATATTGTTTCCAGTTTCTGTTTAGCAGCCAGCCCCCTTAGTTTCTGAAAGGGGATGTAAGAAAGTCTGGAAACACTGTGTGCTGGCACGCTGCCACCTGGAAGAATGCAGAGTTCTGAGATAATTTAGATCTCACCAGACCGCAAGCTCCAGCACGTCCTGCAAAACATGGCACATACACAGAGTGAAAATGACCTCTGTAACCCCAGCCCGTGAGAGACTGAATACTCAAAGGACGATGGCCATGTACAAGAGAGGACTCTCACTCACAGTCTGCAGTGACCAGTCTAGGAAGCCAGACCACACCCTCCGAAGCACTTAGCCCTACATAGTTGGTAGTTATTCAATAATGCTTAGTCTCCTCAATTTTTACCCTCAGTCTCCAACTCAGCACCAGCCAGAGAAAGTTAAATAAGTTCCCTTAACCCACTCCAGTGTTCTTGCCTGGAGAATCCCAGGGACAGGGGAGCCTGGTGGGCTGCCGTCTATGGGGTCGCAGAGAGTCAGACACGACTGAAGTGACTTAGCAGCAGCAGCTTACCACAGGGGCTTCCCAGGTAGCTCAGCAAGTAAAGAATCTGACTGCAATGCAGGAGACACAGGTTCTATTCCTGGGTTGGGAAGATTTCCTGGAGAAGGAAGGGGCAACCCACTCCAGTATTCCTACCTGGGAAATCCCCTGGACAGAGGAGCTGGTGGGCTACACTCCACGGGGCTGCAAGAGTTGGACATGACCGAAGTGACTGAGCACACACACACACACACACACACACAACCTATCTGCTTCTCCCTTGCTGGTTACAACTTCCCATGTCAACAACCTCTAGTCAGAGCACCCTGGCGGCTTCACTTCTTTCCTCTCTGAAGTTTCCACTCCCATGATTGCCTTTAAGTGTCTGTCAAATGCAAGTACTGGTGGTGGACACCCTGACGTCAGCAAGCTCTGGCTGAATAGCCTTTGCTTGTCCTCATTCGGGTGATCTTCGCGTATTTCACACCCTGTTCTCCCTGGTGTCTCTCTAGCCCCCTGGGCCCTGTGCTAGGTGCTTCCTCAGCTACAGCATCTTCACTCTCCCCTGTTGCTAAGGCTGTCTTTCCAGAGACACAATGCTCCTCCTCTATTCTGGGCTGATACTTCCAAGTGTATTTTCCCCAATATCTCTCCTCCTTCTTCCTGTACCGTTTGTTGCCATCCACTGTGCCCTTTCCTGTGTCCCACAGAACTCACTAGCACAGTGAGGGAACAGTCACAGGCCACCCACTGGTACCATGGGTCCCCAACCTCTGGGCCATGAACTGGTACCTCCTGTCAGATCAGTGGCAGCTTAGATTAGAAATAAATTGCACAATAAATGTAATGCAGTTGAATCATCCTGAAACCATCCCCCACCCCCAGTGCGTGAAAAAATTGTCTTCCATGAAAACTGGTCCCTGGTGCCAGAAAGGTTGGGTCCTGCTAGGCTAAAGACAGCAGGGCTCCTACGAGGACAGGATATGAAAAGTCAAGACCTTGGCCTCGCCAAGAAAAGAGATCGTTACAGATTGATTACCTGCATTAAATTTTGAGCCCAAACTGGGTAGCCAAGACCCGGTAGCTAAGAAAAAAAAAAGCCAGGAGTCAAGAGCAACTGACTAAGGAGTCACACGTGGCCAACATCAAGATAGTGGAGTAGACAGAGGTAAGCCAAGAGGAGAAGAATCAAAGGAAAGAAAAACCTCCTCAGGAAGAACAGAGACCGCTCAAGATCAAGCCGAGGACACCATGTCAACCTCTGTTTTCTTTATTCTGGGTTTTGGCAACTCAGCAAGCCACATCATAAAGAAAAAGGATGCGGAGGGTCACCAAGCATTTCTGCCCAAAACATACTTTCCCTTACAACACAGTCTCTAGTTAAGCATTCAAATCCCACATAAATGTGTAATAAAACACTTCTCCCCAGCTCCCTCTTCCATTGCTCAGAACATTCTCTTTCTTCCATTTCATCTGAATCTCCCCTTTTTTGTTGATTTCTCTACTAATCCTATGTCTCTTCTTTCTTACAGACAAAAGTGTTCTCATGCATGCTAAACTCTCAAGTAACTGTTGGGGGCCAGAGTGAGGTACTCCGCCCGTGACAAAGGTCATGAGGAAGGAGGCTCGACATACGCAAAGGCGGGATCGAGCCTCAGGAGTCCCCCTGGAACTCCTCGAGCGTCTACCCCCATAACCAGAGCCTGCCTACTTTACTACTTTGTGCTCTTACCTACACCTCTGACTTTACGGGGGCTGTCCCCCACCACCTCTTTCGGAGAAGGAGTTAACCTAGAGCTCCAGTCAATAAAAACTCTTGGGTGTGACAAGAGTGTTTTAACCTACAAACTCCTCTGAAGGTTCTCTAGCCTGCCTGACAGGCTTGTCCGGCCACATGTGATTGCTCACAGCCTCCCAACCGTGAGAGGCACGAGATGCTTTAAACCTTCTAAAAACAGGTTCCTTAGAAAGGTTAGAAAACTATTAGTATAAGTATAATGGGCTGATTAGAAATTGTGTTGGTGAAGGGTTTTTCATTTGTTGAGCCAATGTTTGTTGCTACGTCTCCATATCCCCTGCCCTTACAGACATTAATGAATATATAGAAGGAATAAGTATTAACCTTTGATATTAATCACGTTAGACCTTAGGCTAAGTAAATTCTTTCCTTAACTAAAACCCACTACACCCTCACCCTGTAGGAATGTAACTTTATTTGGGTGGCGTCTGTTTTGAGAATAATCAGCCCTGGAGAAATAAGTGTCCTGGTTGACTGACCGTTGTCACAAGAAGAGGGTCGTAAATTGTCAGCAGGCCCCCCTGGCCAGAAGATGATGTAACACCCCTAAGACCTCTGTATACATTTGTATGAAGCACCTGACTTTGATAAAAGTCAGGACTGCTGACCCCGCGTGACTTTTGCATAACATCTCAGTGTATAAAAGTAGACCATGGAAAATAAAGAATTGGGATCAGTTTCTCGAAATACTGGTCTCCCCATGTCGCTCTCTCTCTCTCACTCTGGCTGAGTCTCCATCTGGAGCGCGGAACCCACCATGCTTACTAATTATGCCTGGGCTTCTAAGATCCGACCGGGGAGGCCTCAGTGTCTCCTCTCCTTCGGGAGAACAGAAGGACGCCTGCGGCCTACGTAAGTGGTGCAAACTTCTTGTCTTGAAGTTTTATTGGTCTCCCGCGTAAACCAAGCTACTCAGCCTCTTTTCTCCACTGAATTTTCCTACTGAGCTATCCTCATTCTATAACTCTTTATATCTTTAATTAATATCTAATTGAAGCTATTGTATCCTGATCCTCGCCTATGCCGTCTCTCCTTTGAATACCCTGGATCAGCCGGGGCTGGTCCTCGGCAGGTGGTGCCCGAACAGGGACTGATTTTTCTCCTTTCCTTAACCACAAACATTCCTGACAGAATCATCTGAACACCCAATCTTCCTGTCTCCTCAGCCAGATACAGTGTTGGCTCTTCCCTCTGCCATTCGAATGGAATTGCTTTCCAAGGTCACCCCTAATGACAGCCTCAGGTCCAAGCCTGCTGCCGCCCTGATGGGCTGCACACTCTCTTGGTCTACACTGACTTTCTCCAGTCTTGGCTTATCAGTCACCACACTGTCCATCCCCTTCTTCAGCTCAGCTATGTCTTATCCTCACAGTCCTGCCCAGTTCCCTTTCACATCCCTCAGCCTCCTCTTCTATGGAAATTTGACTTTGTCTCCAAAATCCATGCTAAATCACCACTTCCTCTGTCACTCCAGAAACAGACAACACCAAGTCCTCCTTCGTTGTTCTTGGTGTTTGAGTCAATGTCCTATGTGTCTTGATAGTTACGTGATCTGCACTCCTGTGCTCCATTCTCCCTTAGCAAGGTAAGCTCCTTGTAGGCGGTAAAGACTAAAGCTTATCCAGGGCTAACACAGAACTGAACACATAACAGGAGTGGACTCTGGAGTCTGACCACTTACACAGTGTGATCAAAGTGTCTACCTCACAGCACAACGTCCAGGGTGCTGGCTCTTATCATCATTACCTTCAAGAGATGTGAGTTCAGTTCTACTAAATCTAAGAATGTGGGGGAAAAGTATCAGTGTTATTCCCCTGTGAATTTTCTACTGTATGATTTCAGAAATTTCAGGGTTTTTTAAAGTTGTTTTAAATATCTGGAAGATAACAAAAGCTCAAATGTACCAGATACCTTTCTGGTGTTCTCAGTTTTGTATGGACATAATGTTTCTCAAATTATTTTATACAGCACCATCCCCACCTCATTTTCTGACAGAGAAAGAAATCCTGTAAGAACCATCATGTATTAATTTATCCTAGAGAGAAAAGTGAAGAAATATGAAGGTAATGAGGGGGAAATGGGGATAAGTGCAAAGAAAACAGTCAAAGTCAACTTCAGACAATATGGGTATTGAGAGAAAGCTTTTTTTTCTCACAATCCTGCATCCCAGAACCCCAAACACTTTCACTAACTGCCAATAACAACAGTGAACACTTCTGTTATGTAAGTATTTTTACAGCTGTTAAAAAGCATTACATTTTTAATCATTATAACATACATAGGAGAATAGGATTGTTATTTTACAGATAAACTGGGACTCATAGATGTCCAATAGTTTGCTGAAAGTCTTGCATCTAGAAAGTGGACGAACTAGAACATGATCTCTCATCTTTCCAACTCAAGAACCCTTACCCATTTTTAACCATGTCCATACTACCTCCCCAAAATTGCTGTAAGAAAATAATCAATCACCATCCAAAGAAACTGCCTATCTCTTCCTCTGTAACAAACATGGGCTTAGAGGATCTGAGTGAAGTCTAAACCTAAATCCTCAGTTTCCAACACCAACGACCTGACATCAAGTGTTCATATTAGAGGGTAACTCCTGAATCTTCTAAGGAAGTTTAAATGGAACTTCACTCTTTAAAACTTGTAATCAACCTTTATGTTATAAATTTAACTTCAAAGATTCATTCCTTTTGCTTTATCCAGACCCCGTCTTGAAGTTCCAATATGATACAAGCCCATACAATATATACATGAAGGAGATAAAACAACCAAGATATTTAGCAAGGAGCCACAGTCTAGCTGGTGAGAAGAACACCACCACCAGATTTCCAGATGCAGAGAAAGAAGGACTACAACAGAGATACAAAATAAAGGAGTGTTCACAACTATTGATATCAGGAAAGCTTCTCAGAGAAATTAGCATTAGGGCTAATAATGTTTAGATCACATTCTTTCATCTTCAAATTACAAAAAGGTCTAGAAAGATGCACCATGAAAACTACCTACCATCCAACCACCACAGTAGAAATTTAATTCCAGTATTCATGCTGCAAAGCCCACCGTAACTTAACATTCAGAAACAATTAGCTGTTTGGTTTTTTTTAAACAATTAAAAGACAGGACATTTCCAGATTAATGGATAGCAATTGAGTAAATGCGTTCTTTTGCTTCGAAATCCCAGAACTAATTATTAGGCATAAAAGGTAACCATCAAGCAAAATGCTGACCATTTTTCAAACTGTTTCTTCTTCACTCAGTTATTAATAAACTCACCACATTTTGTTAAAATATTCATTTACAAGGAATATTAATTCCCCCTAAAATGATTAGGGTTATAGTATTTAGAAATGAACTTCACCATCAGACATTAATTTGGGTTGAGTTTTTGAGCATGGATAATTCCACTGGGCAATGGAAGTTACTTAATCTTCCATCTTGTCACAAAAGCAAAGAAAAGCTACTGCATTTAAATGCTTAATTAGAAGTGAAACTAAGTTTATATACTGATATACCACACTACCAGCTAGTAATAAAGATAAACATCTTTGTACGTTATCAGCACTGAAAAACACTGTCAAATTTTGCTTTGCCTACAGACTGCAGAAAAAACTTCTATAGTATTACATGGCTTTTCAGATACTACATCTGAGTGTGGTGGTGGTTTTTCTCTTTTTAAAGAACTTGTGGTTGGGATCATTTGAGGTATTAGGGTTTTGACAGTCACTGCTGCTACTAAGTCACGTCAGTCATGTCTGATTCTGTGCAACCCCATAGACAGCAGCCCACCAGGCTCCTCCGTCCCTGGGATTCTCCAGACAAAAACACTGGAGTAGGTTGCCATTTCCTTCTCCAATTCATGAAGGTGAAAAGTGAAAGTGAAGTCGCTCAGTCGTGTCCGACTCCTAGCAACCCCATGGACTGCAGCCCACCAGGCCCCTCCGTCCATGGGATTTTCCAGGCAAGAGTACTGGAGTGGGTTGCCATTGCCTTCTCCTTTGACAGTCACATTTCCTTGTAATTGAGAGAAGTTTATGAGGTTCAGACATGATTGTGTGTGCCTTTAGCAAACATACTGTTCACACTTTGAGAGAAACTGCTGATGCAGTCTGATGAAACTGTTTCAGGACTGCCAAATAGCCGACAGATGTGCTTCTCTGCCAAGGGATTTCCCTTGGAAAGTTCTAATTTTCTTCTCTCTGCTTAGGGAAAGTTCATTTGAAATCTGTTAAAATGTATGAATGTGTAGTGTTGCATTATACCTGGTTATGAGCCGACTGGCAAAAGAGATGTTATGGAAAGACTGGCACTGGAGTATCTAACAAAAACCTAGAGATCTGTTCAAAGCAGAAGACTTCCTTGGACCGAGTCTTCTGGAAGGGAGGGCTCATGCATTCTGCATAACTTACATTGCATAACTGCAATGTAACTCATAAAGAGTTACAGCAAAAAGGGGCTTATCTATTCCTCCACACCCATTTAAAACATGCTTGTTGTTGGACTTCCCTGGTGGCTCAATGGATAGAAGTCTGCCTGTCAATTCAGGGGACACTGCTTTGATTTCTGGTCTGGGAAGATTCCACGTGCCAAGGGCAATGAAGCCTGTGTGCCACAACTTCTGAGCCCATGCTCTGGAGCCCTTGAGCCAAAACTACTGAGCCCATGTGCTGCAACTGCTGAAGCCTGCTCACCTAGAGCCTATGCTTCCACAAGAAAAGCCACCTCAGTGAGAAGCCCGTGCCCTGCAACAAAGTGTAGCTCCCACTTGCTGCAATCAGAGAAAGTGTGTGTGCAGTGATGAAGACTCAGTATAACCAAAATATTAAAAATAAATAAGTAAAAGAAAATTTTTAAATGTTTGTTGTTGTTGACACTGCAGTCTAGAGAGATTAAGCGACTTCTCCATAGACACATGGTCACTTGTTCAGTGACAAACAATGGGGTCACTTGCAAATACCCACTCGATTGAGAAAACAAAAGGTACTTCTTACTTGTCAGTCTTGTACAAAGGATGTGAGGCTCTGAGGAATAGCAGAATATGTCACCACCACCCCCAAAACACCCCACTTTGGTATGTAGATTGTTTCAAGCTGAAGACAACAGAAAGGAAAAACCTGTTTACCTTCCCCTTAACTACCTAAGGGCTTGCCTGGTAGCTCAGTTGGTAAAGAATTCGCCTGCAATGCAGGAGACCCCAGTTTGATTCCTGGGTCGGAAAGATCTGCTGGAGAAGGGATAGGCCATCCACTCCAGTATTTTTGGGCTTCCCTTGTGGCCCACCTGATTAAGAATCTGGGTGCAATGCGGGAAACCTGGGTTCGATTCCTGGGTTGGAAAAATCCTCTGGAGAAGGGAAAGGCTACCCACTCCAGTATTCTGTCCTAGAGAATTCCATGGACTGTAGTCCATGGGGTTGCAAAGAGTCGGACACAACTGAGCGACTTTCACTAACTACCTAAAAGAATTTAGACAGAGGGCCTATACCAGGAAGAGAGCTAATATCAAAGATAAATTTTTGTATCAGAAAAACTCCTCTGCATGATATGGCAAACATGCATTTACCAAAACTCTGCTCTCATCATCCTCTGTCTTCCTCCCCTTTGAATACACAGATCCCTACCCTCTCTTCCTTAGCCCAGGATGGCATATAAGCCTCAATTATCTGCCTTTGGATCTCATGTCTTTGGGGTTCCGTATATAGAAAAACTATTTCCTTCGGTTAGTCTGTCTTATGTCAATTTAATTATTAGGCCAACTGAAGAACCTAGAATGACAAAAGGGAAATGTTTCCTGCCGATATAACTCAAAGATAAGATCCTTTGAGTATGCAGCTAAAATTTTCATATTACCAAATCAATATTTTCCATCATTTCTATGGTGATTATTATGTAGGAATCTAATTTCAAAACTTCATTAGAGTTACAAACTTGACCATTAAGAAAAGAATTAATGTGACTTTCTTTAGTGAATTAAAATTGACTTCTGGGTGTTAGTGCAGGAATAAGACAATCACAGTGACTGTGCCTCCAAGGAAGTAAAAATGTTCATTATTGAATTTAGAAAAAGACAAGTTAAAAAATAAAAAGGAATGCAATATTCAAAGTCTGAATGAAACCAGTATATATACACTCATTCTTGGATTAATGTGAATGCCCTCTGCCAACTGAAAAGTATAACAAATAGCTACTGATCCTGCCCATTTAAACTTCCTTCCTTTATGGAAGGGTTTCTTCACCCCAGCACTACTGACATTCTGCATCAGATAATTCTAGGTCATAAAGCACTGTCCTTTGCATTGTAAATATTTATACCCTCTACACATTAGACGTCATAACATCATCTCCCCATTCATGACAGCCAAAAATGACTCCAGATGTTGTTAAATGTCTCCAGATGGTGGTGGGTGAGAAGGGGATAAATCACCCCCTGTTAAGAACCACGGTTTTAAGAGAAAACCCCTCCTTGCTGCATGGTGGGGCCACCATTCACATCATATGCCCAGTACAAACTTGAAAGTGAAAGTCACTCAGTTGTGTCCAACTCTTTGCAACCCCATAGACTATACAGTCCATGGAATTCTCTTTGACAGAATACTAGAGTGGGAAGCCTTTCTCTTCTCCAGCGGATCTTCCCAACCCAGGGATCTAACCCAGGTCTCCCGCATTGCAGGCAGATTTGTTACCAGCTGAGCCACAAGGGAAGCCCAAGAATACTGGAGTGGGTAGCCTATCCCTTCTCCAGCAGATCTTCCCAATCCAAGAATCAACCCAGGGTCTCCTGCATTGCAGGCGGATTCTTTACCAACTGAGTTATCAGGGAAGCCCCTATATATGAAAATGTGCAATTTTACTAGCAGTTATTAAACCAGGAAAGTGCTGTGAGTTGATGCTAGAAATTTTTGAACTATAAGCTAAGACGAGAAAATGAAGTTGTGGTAAAGTTAACGTCACTAACTGTCCCTACCCTAGCCCTACATACACCCAGAGGCAGCACTGTAAAGAAAGAAAGCAGACAGAATTCTAAAAAATACCCTCAAATTTGTAAAGTTACAGAGCAGGAGAAGGGGAGTGATTAGACAAATCTGGACAACTTCTAGGAACACAGTTTTACTATAGAAGTGCCTACATATCATTTCAAGACCTTACCAGGGCCATTGACAAGTACTACAGATGTTCCTTGTGTGAAGAGATGCCCACTCTGGGCAGACCAGTTAGAAACTGGAACCTCTACCCTGGGCTGATACAGCCCTGCACCAGACACACTCTTGGTCAGCTGAGTGCAAACTAATGTTCGTCCCCTCTCAACCGCCTCAAGTCAGGTGTCCTTATGTAGGTTCATGGCAGCCTTGGCAACAGAGGCAGGAAGGAACACCAGAGCTGGCTGATTTCCAGGGCAACATGGTGAGTAAGGGAATGTGCTAAAGCCCAAACAAGTGGGACAATTGTGGTTGAGGAACAGGCCCAGGGATAGGATCTTAACAGGATCTCAGAAGACAGAGCAGGGCTCAGGTTCTCCCAGGATGGACTGCGCTCTGCACCACCACAGCCTTCCTGCTCCGTGTTGCCACAACACTTAACCGCAACGGCTTTCAAATTTTAAGATATACCAGAATCACCTGGAAAGGTTGTGTAAACACAGACTCTTGGACTTCATGTCCATAGTGTCCAGCTTAATAAGAGTGAGTGGGGGTCCCATAATGTGCTCCATTAATTGATGTCGCTGGTCCCAGGACCACAACTGAAAATCAATCTTTAGAAAAATAGGTAGAAAATAGCACCCAGTTTTCAAACTGTGGCTCAGAAAGGGGAAGACAAACTAGTCCCAAATAATTTGAAAAGAGATCAAGGAAGATCCACTCACATTAGTTCTGAAAACAAAAACAAGGGACTTTCCCACTGGTCCAGCGGTTAAGACTCCATGCTTCTAACGTGGGGGGTGCAGGTCTGATCCCCGGTCAGGGAACTAAGATCCAACGTGCATGCCACACAATGTGGCCAAAAATTTTTTATATAAATAATTTTTTAAAGAAATAAAACAAAACCAACAAAAAAACAGAAACATCTATTTAATTGTGAGCAGGATAAAAAGAGAAGGCATGACCACCATGCAGACATATTACCTGACAGAAGGGATGGGAAGTGAGGGTGGAGGGAAATAGAACCCACAGGACAGATGAAGAACTGAGCTGAAGGAAAATGTAATCCAAGGAACAGAGACAAATACCCCATGAGTACTCCTTAACATTAAAGAACTTTATAAGCATATTCAATAGAAGTTCAAATGAAAAGTTAAAAGGAAATTCCAGAGCTAAGGACCCACTGAAAAATATTACATGCCCCTGAAGATCTACTAAGTAAATTAAAAACAGAACTAGAAAAAAGTCAAAGCTAAAAATCAAGTTAATAGAATGATAGAGAAATTTAAAATAATTATAATCAGCACTTAAGGAAAAGGCAAGAAACTTGCAAACAGAAAGCTTAGCATGATTATGTAAGATAGATAAAGGAAACCAACCAAAATATTATTGGTGTCCCCTGAAATAGTGAACCAGAAAAAGAAAAATTGAGTTATCACGTAGAAACATTCCCCTAGAAGAGAAAGAACTGAATACACAGATGAAAATGACATATCATATTGAGAAAAAAAATGTAACAATCAGCATTAAGATACTCTAATTAAACTATTACACATCAAAATAAAACTAGAGTTATTTGAGCATCTAAGAATAAGAAAGCAAGTCAACCCTAAGAGGAAAAAAAACAGCCTGGCCTTACACTTTCAGAGGGAAAGGCAACATTCAGAGGGAAAGAAAAGTTTCAGAGGGAAAGAAAAGGTGTTCTGATAACATCCTATCAGCCAAGCTGTTATTCAAGTAAAAAGGCAGTAGGTCTATTCTCAGGAGTTAAAAACCTAAGAAAATATAACCCTCATGAGATAGCTTAGAAAAAAAGTCTTGACGAATAAAGTTATCCAACCAAGAGAAAAGTCAAAATAAATAAACCTGGGATGTACAAACCACAGTAAAAAGACTAATAATCAGAAGTGGATCCAAATAAAAATCAACTTAGAACGAAACAAATGGGAGAATTACATTTGCAAAACAGACTGAGGATGCTATAAACCCATCAGAGTAAATACAACATAAGGAACAAAACTGGAAGGGGATGAGAGAGGAAGCTGGAAGAAAGGAGTTACTTCTGAGTTACTTCCATCCTCATAAGGTTAATTCTTACTGTCTTTCTATCTTCCTATCTATATATGTGCATTAGGAGATGCTCTTCAACTGTTTACAGTGAATAATTCTGGCAGGTAGCATTTAGGATGATGTGTTTCTTTCTTATTTTTATAACTTTCTGAATTGCTTACATTTTTAATGACGAGCTTTTTACAAGTTACTTGTAAAAACATATAATCATCACTCTAAAATGAATGCATGAAATATGATACCACTTTTCTGACTTACTGAGTATAAGTGGATTTTTTTATGACCATACATCTTGAAATACCTCTGAATAAAGCATGGTTCTGAAAACTCATCCTCATTGTAAAGTGCCATAGAAGGAAATGGCATGTAAGAATGAACTGAATGGAGCCAAGGCAATTACCCTGGAAGATGCTATGCTTTATTTTCTTAAATAAATTTCTAGCTTCTGCTTCTGTAACCAGCAGTATCTAACATGATTGAGGGCCTACAGTGTGCTAAGCAATATGCTAACATACTTTATAAATATTTATTATTTAATCCACAGAATAACTATAGAGTGATTCTAGTAATAATGATGACGAGAGTAATAACAGCTCAGATTTATTGAGAGCCTACTGTGTGCAAGTGGTTTGTATATAGTAACAATTTTCAGTGGGCAGTCCCCATCACAACTGGAGCCACTGGGTAGCAGAAGAGAAAGCCATGAGGGTTAGATTTTAGATAAATGGGATATACATTAGTATATGTATTTGAAAATAACTGCACAGGTGAACCTAACCTTGTGTGAAGAGAAAACACAAAGAGAGAAAGCTGACAGAATTATGGAACTAATTGAATACTTTTGGCCACAAAAGTGAAAGGAACCAAGACTATAGTAGGACTCTGACCCTGTAGGTACAAAGATCTTGGCAGCTTCTGGTTGTCCTGGAAACAAGATTCCAACCATTATAACAAGATAAAAATCACATGCCAATATTAATAAATAAAGCAGTAATTAGAGTTGGGGGCACACACAGAGACCAATTCCATCTTAGGAAACAATCTAAAAGAAGCTTAAGATGTATTTTTGCTGCAAATAATTAAGTCCTGAAGGGGAAGAATTTAGTTTAAGTGTGAAAGGGTGAGGTTAAAACAACATAGCTGGAGAGTTTTGCTATTCTGAGTGTTGCTTCTCCTAGCAGCTCTGACCAAAGTGTAGGTAGCAAATTATGCAGCTACATGTAGTCTCCCATCCCACTCATCAGCTTCTGCCCTTTATAGGAAGCAGCGCGGGCCAGAAACAAGGAGGGGCATGCTCCTGGTGTCCTACGTGATGAGCCCTGAGACTGCAGCTCTCTGCTCACTCTCCCTCCCCCTACGATTGCCCAGGAGGCTGGAATCTATGTAGGGTGGAGAATAAACCAGGAACCAACAGGTTCACTGAATCCTCATAATAATCTTAGGCATTACACAGCTGTCATCATCCCCATTTCCCGGATTTCACAAACCAGTAGGAATAACAGTAATCAGAAGGTAAGTGATCTACCCACAGTGCATTTGAAACAAGAGCTTTCTGACTTCATTCAGTCTCCCCTCTGTTTGCTTGTGATTTCTCCCTTCTCTTAAAACTTTATAGCAGCTTTTGTTGTTGCTGTTGTTGTGTGATTTCTATTCTTCCATAGCCACCTTTGTTCATATGATGATTTCTCCCAATAACAGTGCCCATAAATTGAAAGCTTAGGGTATATAGCTTAATATGAGTTGGCTTTGTAAATTAAAAGTGTGATCCCTTGAAACCACTAGGATAAAAGTGATCTGAAATCATACTATTGACAGTCATAATAGAAACAAATGCCTACTTACCACTGACAGCTCAGCTCTAGTGAGAACAAATCAATAGAGTGAAATGCTGTCAGCTTCTCAGAGAAAGGTTCCACCTGACAGATACCAGGAGATCAAATATTCACACTGCTTAGGACCAAGAGTGTATGGATTAGAACACATTTGAGGAGGCAGTTAGAGAAGGCTCTGTACAGAACCCAACCTTGTGAGGCCTCTGGTCACTATCCCTTTATCTTTCAACTTATTCATCTCCTTGTCCCTATGCTCTGTGTTTAAACTCCCCTAATAAAAGACCAGGTCCCTGCATCAAGGAGCTCGTGGTCCAGTGGGAAACTGTGTAATAAGATTTTTATTTATATTCTGGAAACACAATGAAGGAGAACCTATTTTTGCTTAGGGGGTTTTGAGGAGGTTGTCTGAAATGGAGATTAGAAATTGGAAGAGGAGGAGAGAGAAGATGGTAAGGAATCCCAAGATTTGGGGCACACCAAATGTATTTGGTCACTCTATCCCAGATAAAAACATACAAGTGGAAGCCACTCCTAGATACCATATTTCTTTCTTTTTTTTTTTTTTTTTTTGCCTTACCACATGGCATATAGGATCTTAAGTTCCCTGATGGAACCCACACCTCCTGCAGTGGAAACATGGCGTCTTAACCACTGGACCACAGTGAAGTCCCTAGATATCATCCTTGAAAGCAGAGGATGCTATCACCCAAGGCCCAAGCTCTAATCTCTCAAGGATTCTTACCCATGAGTGTGACTGGAGTCACAGGGACCAAGTCTTTTTATTACTCTCTAGCTTCCTGCCCAATGAACAATCCTCCTTTATGATGGCCTTGATGAATGTCCATCCAGTTTCTGTACTAAATATTGCTTGCTAATTTTTGGTTCCTTAGCTCCTATTCCCGTTTTGTAATCCTGGTTCCTTCTTGGGGAATTTCCCCCATATTGTAGGCAGTCTTTGTAGGATAGTAAATTAGGTGCCCTACCATTCCACTACAAAATTTGAAAGCATCCCTAGAAACCTCTGGAAGATATTCTGCTGTCCCACTCCATATGGACAAAGAATGAGCATGTACCCTTAGCTCAGCCAACTGGCCATTCTCTTACAGGATTTTGAGTCCTAACTAGGGTGACACATGACTCAATCATTCATTCATTACCACAGAAGCACCTCAACAGCCAAGTAGACTCAATCTTCATCCATCTCCTGTTTCTAAGCCTAGTCCTCCTGCTCCCATCTTGATTCTGTGAGTCCCCAGATAGCCTTCTTATAGTTTTTTTAAACATATATTAGCTCAAGTTGATTGGTCACTTGCTTCTAAAGAACCGTAGTTCAGTTTAAATCCTTCCATTAATAGTATTATCACTATTTTGTGGAAATTATCATTTTGCCAGTAGTCCTTTGTAATTACTGTAAAGCTATTAATTCAGGCTAAAATCAGCTTGCAGTATCAATAATTTTGCCACCCGATGCAAAGAGCCAACTCACTGGAAAAGACCCTGATGATGGGAAAGATTGGAGACTGGAGGAGAAGGGGATGACAGAGGATGAGATGATTGAATGGTATCACCAATTCAATGGACATGACTTTGAACAATCTCCAGGAGATAGTGAAGGACAGGGAAACCTGGCATGCTGCAGCCCACGAGGTTGCAAAGAGTTGGACATGACTGAGCGATTGAACAACAATATCAGCTTCCCTTTTACTTGCATCCGTCATCAAGAACTAGAAAGAATAAATTTTAGTCCCTCTTCCTTATGACAGCCACTCTCATAACTGAAGACCATAAGTAATTACCACACCACAAAAGTCAAGTCATCCCTTTCTCAAGTTGGAAACCACCAGCAATTTTTTTAACAAGTTATAAATTCTAAGACCTTGGATTGCTGACGGATATCTTTCTCATTTTCATGGCACCCCAAGAAGGTAAGAAGGTACTTACTTCCTCAGGGAGTCTCCTTGGAAGATGACACTTTCACATGCATTGTCTGCAAGGGTGGCTGAATGGTAGAATTCTTTCTCAAGATATAGAAGGCTTTCTTACAAAATATCTATTAGTATCTCTATATTCCTCTCCAGTCAGCCCCCAATTAAAAGTATATTATCTTCTCTACTGAAATTGGGATAATTGGTAGTTATTTTCAGAGCAACTCATCAGCATGATAGAGATTGATTATTTTTAATTGAGGTAGTGGAGGTGTTGAACATTTGCTGGGCACTGAGTAAATGTTGCGAAGATTACAATTTTCCAAACCACGTGTCTCATAAACGTTATGTCTCCAACATTTCCAGACAGTCAAAGTCACTCCTCCCCCTATCCAGTCATCCCCTCCGCTCACTCTAACATTCAGTGTAACTACAAGTTTATGCTTCTATACACATTTCACTGGTTTAGAAAAAAAACATGTCATAAAAATATATCTATTCTTCAGAATTAGGAGAGAAACCTAAAGTTCTGTGAATATCAGAAGAAAAACAGAAAGGATGGAAAGAGGACTGAATATTCTCTTTTGTACCTCTACCACTTAGGTAGCTAAGTGGTAGAGAATCCGCCTGTCAATGCAGGAGACATGGGTTCCATCCCTGGGTTGAAAAGATCCCCTGGAGAAAGAAATGGCAACCCACTCCAGTAATCTTGCCTGGGAAATCGCATGGACAGAGGAGCTTGGTGGGCTACAGTCCATGGGGTCACAATAAGTCGGACATGACTGAGTGACTAAACAGTAACAGCAACAAATCTCTAGGCTAATACTGCAGCAGCTTATCTGCCTCCACTCCAGGTTTCTCTCCTCCCGCCTTCATCTCCTTTGTACCTTCTCAGGATGAGTGAGGACTAAGGGCAAGTAATTCCCCCATTCCAGGGAGAAAGGAACTCCATTCAGAGAACTCTGCTTCCTTGTGATAGAGCTTTCAGAGGTGCACAGTGCAATCTCTGTCTCTCTCTTATCTGCTCATCCAGTGAGTAAATCTCTCTCTTCATTTCCAGCAGCCACCATCCCTAAGGATAAAGGCCCCAGACTGAGTAAGCTTGATGCTAAGTAGCCTGAACCAACACCAACCAGACGTAAACATACTCTCTTGCTCTCTGGTTCCATTTCCTCTAGCGCTATGGTGTTCTACATTGACAGCCCCTCCCACTGCTCAGGTGAGATGTGACTCCTAATTAGAGCAGAAGAAAGAGTCAGCTCTGGATCAAGCCCACTGAAGCTACTTGAATGCAGGTAAAAGAATGCACCAAAGGTTCAGTCCAACTTTCCAGGGTTCTCATATGTGCAATGGTCCTAAGACCTAATAATAAAAGATGACTTAGCTTTCCTTTGGCCGTGTGTGTGTGTGTGTGTGTGCGTGTACATGCACGCATCTGTATATGTCTGTGTGTGGCTGTCTGTTTAGCAGGAAGAAAAAGGGCTGGGCTAAATAGAAACTGGACCTGATATCATTATAACAATATCACAAGCTCATGTTCCAGTGCAATGCCACATAGCGAATTAATTTTTTAGGCTAATGAAAATGTATCTCATACAAAAGAAAAATCAAATCTTAAATGATGTGCATTCTTATCCAGCTTTGCCATTCAGTGTGAGTCACATAAACAGAGAGACCAATACTGGATATTTAGGTGACACATGAATAGATGAGCCTGTAAAGAAATGGGGTGATGATGCAGTGAATACCATGAACAGAAATCTTGTTTTAATGCGAAAATAACCATTTTTCTTCACATTTAATGTTTTATAAATGAAAGTTCTTTTCAAATGCTATGCATATTTAATGTAGAGGTTTTTTAATTCTCTAATAACTATATTATTGGTATATTTTTAAATTCATATTATCTCAGAACTAATAAAAATTAGGTAAATCCTATCCTTTGACCTCTGTACCAGAAACCAGCATGTCATAAATCCATCCAGGAAAGACTTCAAAGGTCTTTCCTGGATGGATCAAAATAGTTTTCAAAATAGGTTCAAAATAGTTTTCCTGCTCTTGGTGAAATTTTCTCCCCTGTGGCTTTTAGAAGGTATTCATCATGGCCTATGAGAGAGAGGAATGTCCTGATTGACAATAGCAGTAAGTAAAGTATGCGGAAGTCTTTCACTTTATTCCCCTCCTTACAAATTATGGGCCCCCCGCTTCTGCCAGGTTTGAGCTCTTATCTCTGAAGCTTCCCTAGTGACTCAGACAATAAAGAATGTGCCTGCAAAGTGGGAGACCTGAGTTGGATCCCTGGGTCCGGAAGATCTCCTGGAGAAGGGAATGGCAACCCACTCCAGTATTCTTGCCTGGAAAATTCCATGGACAGAGGAGCCTGGCAGGCTACGGGGTCACAAAGAGTCAGACATGACTGAGGAACTAACCATTTCACTTTCAAAAAATTTCTTCTCTGGAGGAGAAAGCAGAACTGTGTCCTCAGCAGCAGGCTTGGTCCTAAGAGAGGAGAGCAAGCAGGGGAACTGGCTTCCTAATACTGATTCTCAGAATTAAATATACTCACTTGCCCAACTGCTCTTGTCTTGAGCAAATATTTTCTTGTCTCCTCTTTGAAATATTCCTATAAGCTGGCAAAAGAAAGTAAAAGCTAGAAATGCTATAGCTAGTGAATGGCAGGTTTGAAACAAAAGCCCTGCTCTCCCACCACCAGCCCAGGGCTGGTCACGTAGGACAGTGTTGGTGGTACAGTGGTGGGCATAGCTGCCTTCCTACAGGTAGGACACACACCACCACAGACACACAGAAGAGGGCTGTAGGCACCGCAGGGGCCTGGCATTAAATAATCAAATCACATGATGAGAAATGTAATAATATTTCTGTTTAAATTCCTGTTCAATCGTTTTTATCATATCAAGGATCAGGTCTCAGTGCGGTGTCTCCTGTCTTAATGAGCTAACACTTGTGAATCTCCCCATTAACAAAGGGAGAAGAGGCCTCAGGTTCAGAGGCATAAGCAACACAACGATTAAAAATGCTGGTGGATTTTTTGGATTTCCATTGATGGACATAGTAATGCTTCCCATTAATGGGTAAGGCTTGAGTTTACATACCTATTGGGTAAAATTTGTATTTTTTTTTTCTTTTGAGTAGATTTGGAAGCAATAAGATCTAATCAAGCATGCATCAGTCTTCAAAGTGGCATGACAGTCTGTGCATAGACAGGTTTGCCTTATCTTTGTATGACCTGATACAGATTTGTGGTTGTTGTTCAGATGCTAAATTGTGTCCAACTCTTTGCAACCCCATGGACTGCAGCATGCCAAGCTCCTCTGTCCTTCACTATCTCCTGAATTTGCTCCTATGAAGTTCAGTATTTTGTTTTCCCGTGGTAAAGCATTTTTCATGATTCTGTCCACTCAGCTCAGGCAGGTATCACCCTGCCTCACACACAGCACACCCATTCATCTCCTCCTGAGCACCCTGTTATACTGTACCCCCAGCTAGACATGCTTCAAAGGTCTCATTCTTTAGATAACAAGTTGGGTAAAACTTCCCACCCTCCTTGTGTCAAGCCCAGAGTTCCTGCTATCAGAATACTGACTGCATACACAAAGCACATATACATAATAAAGAAATTTATTCCAAGACTTTGTTTGCAGAAGGAAGAGCAGACTGATTGAATACATTGTTCTATGCTGATTTTAATTGTTGCTATAATATGATCTGTCTCTAACCAGCTAATCGGTATTTAATCGGTTGCTATAATTTTATTACAAAGCAGCTAGAATGCAGCTGTAGCTAGACACCGCACAAGTAGATAAAACGCACTATTATTTTTACTATATTTATGCATATGAGTTTTATTCTACTTGTGTCAAAACTACATTCATATTCATCCCCCTAGTAATTTGTTTATATTAAGCCATTATTGTGAATTTGCATGGTGAGAACAGTTAGAAATGTCTATTGCCAAGTGTAAGCTATATAATAAGTTTCTAGATGTACTCACCTTCACCTGCCAAATACTTTTGTGATTCATTTAAATATTTATACAATGTTTCAATTATTGACATTGTTTCTATTCATTAAAGATATTGGAGTTTAATTCTAAGGAATAAATAAATACAGAGGTTAAAACAACACAACAAATTCACGCACACGAAAAGAATCTGACCTGATTGCCCTGAAATAAAGTCCCATGCTAGAGTTTCCACACGGTTCCCTGGAGAATGAGGCATAACAGCATTAATAAAATTCTGAGTGTTTTAGGAGACTTTCAACATGGGCACAATAGGTGTCAGAGTCCTATGTAAGTATTTGAACAACTTGACCTTATTTCAGTTTCTTGAGAGAACTCTTAGGGACAGTCACAGAATCAACATGAAGAAGTATTAAGGACCCATATAGTGCCTACCTGAAAGGGCTCAGATAACTATGGCAAACTTTAAAAAAATATGTTAATAAAATCAAATTACCTCAAGGCCGCTCTTTCAGATTGCTATCTGTTTTTAAGAGGTAGTTTACCAGAATTTACTCTCTTGTTTTCCCCTGTCATCTAGGCTGTACAGGGCACAGTGGCCTCCCCCCAAGTCCGTCTGGAGAATTCTGCCTCTCCCTCTCTCAGGACAAGGATAGTCAAATGGAGAGAAGACAGTCTCCCCACCCTGCTGAGAGATATGGACTCACCAAATGTTCATGGAGCACCTGTATGGGCCAGATACTGGGCGAGGCACCTGGAACACAACTCTGAAGGTCCAGGGTGAAACACCAAGTCCAGTTGTTCAAAGAGAGAGAGGATGATTAGATATGCCTTTAAATAAAACGTGCCCAGGCAGATATTCCCATCAAAACCAAGCTTAGTATCACGGAAATACACCATAGGATATCAGAGAAGGAGCGGCCCCTTAGTCCAAGCTTCTCCTCATACATATAAGGAAATAAACTATTGTTCATGCATTAGCATCAAAGTAAAACCTGTTATTTTTATAGTACTTTGGAAGTTTTACAGCATTTTTATGTATAACAGGACAAAGACCTCCTAACCTTTAGGTCCATTCTAGACTAGGTTTAAAGATTTGCCTGTCTGAATATCACCACCCCATCACTGAACAATTGAGTTTATCTACCAAGGAGATAATGTCTAACAAAGATACCTGCATAGAATGCCAGGCACATGGTTCTTTGTAATAGTATAAGATGGCATTTTGATTGTTACAGCAAAACCAAGTGTCTTTTGGTGGAATAATCCACTTGGTATAACTGGAGAAGGTGGTTTAGTATTATTCTTGTCCTAAATCTTTAAACTCGTTCTACACACACACCACAGAAATGACAGTCAGTGAGAGCTACTTGTGTGTGTGCTCCGGTGTGCACATGCAGTGGGGGCGGGGGACACTCTGGCTCTGTTCCAGGCAGTCACACAACCCTCCCTTACTTTTCTCCTGTGGTCCATCCTGATACCATCCTGGTTCCTTCAAAGCTCTTGGTGAGATGTCCCATTACTTACCTGGCCCTCACCTGCTCTACCTAAGGACTCTCACCCACTGAATGGGGCTTGCTCATCTGCCAGTCATAGCTCCCCCCACACATAAACCTACGGCTCCCTCTCTGGCAGTGAGCTTGTGTAGGCTCTTCATGGCCTCCAGAGAAAAGCAGTCAGATAGAAGACAGAGGCCAATCCTTTATGCAAAAGAAAGATGAGTTATGAGCTAACTGTGAAGCCCTGAATAAGTCACACAGTCTCTGATCTTCATTCTCCAAATCACATGAATTGAAAGTCATCTAAATTGCCTTATAGGTCTCAAACTCTATAGAAGTACATACGTACATACATACATCTCTACAGCAAATATGTCTGTTATAGAAGCCAAACAAGCCTCACCTTCTCCAATTACACCAAATGGATTATTCCACCAAAAGACTCTTGACTTGGTTGTAACAAAAAAGCAAAATATCTTCTTATACTATTATAAAGAATCATGTGCCTTGCATTAGAAGTAGAGAATAACTATTTGGTTATTGGATAGTTTTTAATATGGGGGCAAAGTCTTCCCCGGTGGCTCAGCTGGTAAAGAATCTGCCTGCAATGGGGGAGAACTGGGTTCGATCCCTGGGTTGGGAAGATCCCCTGGAGAAGGGAAAGGCTCCCCACTCCACTACTCTGGCCTGGAGAATTGCATGGATTGTGTAGTCCATGTTGTCGCAAAGAGTCGGTCACGACTGAGCAATTTTCACTTTCACTTTCAAAGGTATATCTGTTGCTTATTAACATATGCACCCTTCTTACAGTCAGGTTACCTGCAGCAAGGTTGAAGAAAATAAATCAGGATGATGGTGAAGGACCATTACAGAACAAAAGTTTCTGAAGGGATTCCATTCCTCTCTGGATATCTAAATCTATAAACTATCTGTGCAAAATACTAAGCGTTCTTATAAAAAGTTTAAGACTGGATCAACAAATGCATGGCACACAGACCACCACTCCCACCTCCTCCTGCTGTAGCAGATACTGCTTTCTGATCACAGAACTCTTTCCAGTGTGTCTACACACAGCCTTCAAATGCCTCTCTACACAGCATCGCAGGTATATGCTGGCAACAAATCACACTTGGCAAGAATGACAAAAGCTATTTGGAATCCACGCTTTATGAGATTGACTCTATTACCCTTGCTGCCATTTCTAGTATTAAGAATCAAAAATATCAAAATGTCATTACTTACATAAAATAGGAAGGGGATCTTGCCTGCAGGAGCATGGCTCTGAATATTAGTAGGAGATGTCAACCCTGAAACTCTCCAGAACTTTCTTATCATTCTGATCTTTGATTTTTACTTCTCTGACTCACCTCCCTATAAAGTATAAGAGTCCTTGGGTTGTTGTTGTTCAGTGGCTAAGTCATGTCCAACTCTTTGCAACCAAAGACTGCAGCATGCCAGGCTTCCCTGTCCTTCACTATCTCCCAGAGTTTGCTCAAACTCATTTCCATTGAGTTGGTGATGCCCATCCAACATTTCGTGCTCTGTTGCCCCCTTCTCCTCCTGTCCTCAATCTTTCCCAGCATCAGGGTCTTTTCCAGTGAATTGGCTCTTCCCATCAGGTGGCCAAAGCATTGGAGCTTCAACTTCAGCAACAGTCCTTGCAACAAGTATTCAGGGTTGATTTCCTTTACGATTGACTGGTTGATCAATCAGTCAATTTAGGACTGACTGACTGATTGATCTCCTTGCAGCCTAAGGGACTCTCAATAGTCTTCTCCAGCAGCACAATTAAAAAGTGTCAATTCTTTGGAGCTCAGCCTTCTCCATAGCCCAACTTTCACATCCATATATGACTACTGGAAAAACCATAGCTTTGACTGCTGCTGCTGCTAAGTCACTTCAGTCGTGTCCGACTCTGTGCAACCCCATAGACGGCAGCCCACCAGGCTTCCCCATCCCTGGGATTCTCCAGGCAAGAATACTGGAGTGGGTTGCCATTTCCTTCTCCAATGCATGAAAGTGAAAAGTGAAAGTGAAGTTGCTCAATCATGTCCGACTCTAGCGACCCCATGGACTGCAGCCTACCAGGCTCCTCTGCCCATGGGATTTTCCAGGCAAGAGTACTGGAGTGGGGTGCCATTGCCTTCTCCAGATGAGCTTTTATTGGCAAAGTGATGTCTAGGTTTGTGATGTCTAGACATGCCTAGGTTTGTCATAGCTTTTCTTCAAAGGAGCACGTATCTTTTAATTTCCTGGCTTCCATCACTGTCTGCAGTGATTTTGGAGCCCAGGAAAACAAAATCTGCCACTGTTCCCAATTTTTTCCCATCTATTTGCCATGAAGTGATGAGAACAGATGCCATGATCTTCAGTTTTTGAATGCTGAGTTTTCAGCCAGCTTTTTCATTCTCCTCTTTTACCTTCATCAAGAGGCTCTTTTAGCTCCTCTTCACTTTCTGCCATTAGGGTGGTAACATCTGCATATCTGAGGTTGTTGATATTTCTCCCAGTAGTCTTGATTCCAACCTGTGATTCATCCTGCCTCGTATTTCGCATGATTGGGTTGAGTTCTGCCCCAAAATGGTAGCATCTAAGAGTCTCACACATCACACTATAAGTGTAATCTTGAAAGCTGGTTGTGAATGCCATGTGAGAGAGAAGGAAAGAGAGCCCGTGTTGCTGAGGCAGAAAGGACAGTCTGGGAATAAGCAGGAAGGGTGAGAGGTGGGCTGGAGCAAGGCGGGCAACAAAGGCGCCAAGAGAATGGAGTCAGAATTGCAACAAAACTAAGTGAACCCTGCAGTTTAGTCAATAAATGTGAAAACGTTGGCTCTTAAATGAAGAGCACTTTTTCACAGGAATTTGGAATAGCTTTCCTGGCTATAGATATAGCTGGCCCTGGGAATCTGCGTGTTACACATCCTCAGATTAAAACTACTATGGGATTGGGTACTGTGTTTACAACTGCAACCGGTTGAATCCATGGATGTGAAACTTGCTAACACGGAGTGCCTAAACTATGAGGTGACTGTCCTTGGATTTTGGTATTTGCGGAGGGTCCTAGAACCAATCCCTGTGGAACCAAGGGAGGAGTGCACCTTTCCTCCCTTTACTCTTCAGCCCTCCCCTCCTTTCTGTACTCTCCATCCTCTTTTTCCTGCATCCCCTCTTCTTTCCCCATTTCCTCCTCTTTAACTTCCATCTCTTTCTTTTTTTTAATATAAATTTATTTATTTTAATTGGAGGCTAATTACTTTACAATATTGTATTGGTTTTGCCATACATCAACATGAATCTGCCACGGGTGTACACGTGTTCCCCCATCTCTTTCTTTTACTCACTTTCTCTCTTATTCCCTCTTGTCCAGGCTTTAGACACTCTTGCCCACCAACCCTTAGGCATTAAACAGCCACTGTGCACCCTTGGAGGAGCTAAGGTGCTTGTAGTTTATCGCCCACATAGTGAAGCACAGAAGGAATTCTAAAGACAGAGGGCAGTTATTTTTTAGGAGGGGGGCTATTTTGGGGGGGGCGCTCCTGGATGCTCTTCAGCAGAGGTGAGTTGAGTGCAGGTCAACTGCGAGAAGGAGGCAATGAAGCAGAAGGTGAGATGGAGAGTGTATGCAGGTCCACACATAGGATCGGCAAAGTCCCAGAACATCGTTGCAATAAGGCTGAAAGAAAACCAACTGAGCAGAAAATAGCTTAAGGCAGATAGAGATGCAGGGTGGAAAGAGACAGGGAAATCTGAGGCAAGTAAGCAAAGCAGCAACATTAATAAGCAGCTATGACTACAAATAGACCTGGGGGGATATATGTTAACAAGTAGGTGCACACCAAGGGTAAGAAGCAAAACCAAAGTGAAACTGTGTTTTTGTAACCCTTAACTCAACGGAAAAGAGTATACCAGTTCAAAGGCGGCACCACACGAGAAACTCAGTAGATATGTCTTGGTTTTATTTGAATTTTTTGTGTTAATATCACTTTAGAAACATAATTTTTGTTTTGAGATTTTAGAACAAAGTTCTAAACTGAAAGTTAATGACTAGTGCAAACCATCAGGCTGCTAGACTAGGAAAAAAACAGCAATAAAAAATTTTTAAAAAGGACTAATAAATCAGAAATTTAAACAGGGCATTCATTTTAGTTATAGTTATTAGTCAGAACAAAGTGATGGTACAATTCACTTTTACAGTGACTGTATAACAAGAGCTATGACCTGGGAGGATGTATGTTAACAAGTAGGTGCACACCAAGAGTAAGAAGCAAAAACCAAAGTGAAACTGTGTTTTTGTAACACTTAACTCAAAGGAAAAGAGTATACCAGTTCAAAGGCAGCACCACATGAGAAACTCAGTAGATATTTCTTGGTTTATTTGAATTTTTTGTGTTAATATCACTTTAGAAACATATTTTTTGTTCTGAGATTTTAGAATAACCTAAATTAAGTTGGGAACTAAAATAAAACCAAACACCTATTTTATTTAGACAATAATGTGGACTCACAGCAAAGAAATTCTTTGCTAACCCACCCTATTGAACCTGAAGGTCAATCCAATCATAACAGGGTTCCTTAGAGACTCATCCTTCCTAACTAGTTACCAATTTGTAATAAAAAATCATAAGAGTGCCTTTATATCAAATGATTGTTTCTGAATTGTTACCTTGGATCAACAGAGAGTAAATATTGGCATTTTCATATGGCAATCTGCTATTTGGGAATAATCTAGCCTTCCTGGAGGGATGGAAATAAAGCACAAAACAGTCATTTACCAATCATATAATATTAGACACCTGTAATTTGTCATTCACTGCAGTGTTCTAGAATCATTAGAGAAGCCATTCGACTGCTCTCAAACGTACCAGGTACGATGATGCAGGAAACGTGACTCTGCAGACTGAACACAATATGTCTACTAAGGCTTCACGACTCTGAACTGAAAGTTAATGACTAGAGCAAACCATCAGGCTACTAGACTAGAAAAAAAAAAAAAAAAAACAGCAATAAAAAATTTTAAAAAAGGACTAATAAATCAGAAATTTAAGCAGGGTGTCCATTTTAGTTATAGTTATTAGTCAGAACAAAGTGATGGTACAACTCACTTTTACAGTGAGTTAAACTGATCATAACAGTATATCAAGTAATATTATCCATTAATTAATTAAGCACACATTTTATTAGTACCTACTATGTGTCTTATACTGTCAGACACTGCAAGGCATGTTCAGGCATAAAAGAATCTCTGCTGTCAACAGGATTATTATTCAATAGAAGAAGAAGACATTTTGCAGAACTCACATATAAATATGCTTATTTATTATAAGAGATGTACAAAGAGAATGTTTCAAGACTGTAGAAGGAGAACTGAATCATATGGTCACTTTATAGGTAAAGTCAGGTAAAGCTGCTGTATTTTAAAAATTCATTTGCACATGTGTTTAAAAAAAAAAAAGAAGACCTTGGAGAAGCCAAAGTTATAGGGAATGGATATCCTTGTTATAAAAATTGGGACTGACATATACACAGTACTATATATATAACAGATAACTAATAATGACCTACTGTATAGCAGAGGCAACTCTGCTTAAGACTTTGTAATGGCCTGTGTGGGAAAATAATCTAAAAAAAAGTGGATATATGTATTGTTGTTCTTGTTTAGTTACTGTCATGTTCAACTCTTTTGCAAGCCCATGGACTATGGCCCACCAGGCTCTTCTGCCCATAGAATTTCCCAGGCAAGAACAGTGTAGTGGGTTTCCATTTCCTTCTCCAGGGGAGCTTCCTGACACAGGGATCAAACCCACGTCTCCTGCACTGGGAGGTTGATCCTTTACCACTGACCCACCAGGGAAGCCTGGACACATATATAACTTATTCCCTTTGCTGTACAGCTGAAACTAAAACAACGTTGTAAATCAACTATATGCCAATAAAAATTTTAGAAATAATAAATAAATAAGGAATGTTGGATGATCTATTATCAATCCTGAATTATCAACTTCTTCTCAGCAATCTGCATTGCAAAGCAGACAGCAAGACCTACATTTCTCAGAATATTCTTCTCTGTATGGTTCCAAAAGGAGTCAGCCAACCAGAGAGGAGGTAAGAAGATATAGAAGGCAAAGAGATGAAAAAGCCATCCTTGGGAGTCAGACAAGTGTGCACAAATGTCCTCACTGTTGTACACTGAAAAATTTGGTGAGCCGGGAGAGCTTCCTTCAACATGGCCCTGCTTTCTGTATTGAAACTGTGATGGGTCTCCGAGTCCCTACACCCTTGTCCCTTATATATCTTATCACTGAGCCATGATCATTGGAATTGCCATTGCCTAGATTCTTCTTTTTCACTTGCTTTGCTTCTGTGAATGTTAACTCACTCACATATCTATATACATTATATATGCATATTATTTGGATGTCTCAGTCCATGGGCTTGCAAAAGAGTTGAACATGAAAGTGACTAAACAAGAACAACAATACATATATCCACTCTTTTTTAGATTATTTTCCCACATAGGCCACTACAAAGTCTTGAGTAGAGTTGCCTCTGCTAGACATCAATATGTCTATTTGGATGTCTATAACCTATTAATTCACACAACACTTCTTATGAATTCATGACAGATGTGTGTGTATGTCAATTAATTATATGAATCTGTATATTTGCAGGTATAAACAAAAGCAATTGCAAGCACTATGGGAAATTCACAAAAGTCATATCTGGTATCAAAATATTTCATCATATTTTAAAGATTATGATATGTGTAGGTCTGCTGGATCAGTGTTCTCCTCAATCTCCTTTGATTCTTTTTTGATAAAACTATACAAGTGATAGTTTCTGAAACTAATAAGTGATTACAGCAGGGTGGTGGGATACCAGGCTAATAGAAGTCAATCACTTTCTTATACATCAGAATTTTACATTTAAAGCACAACGCCATTTAGATTAATATCTAACCCCTCATGCAATACATAGGCACAACTTGGACAAAATATCTCTAAGATCTGCATGAAGAAAACTATAAAACTCTGATGAAAGATGTCAAAGTAGATCTTTAAGAAAACAGATTCCATGGAAATAGATAAGAAGACAATATTATCAAGTTGTTAGTTCCTCCCAACTTAAAATACAAGTTAAATGCAGCCTCAATAAAAGCTTCAGCAAGCTAGCTTGTAGACATCAACAAACTGATTCTAAAGTTTATATGGAAATCCAGAATACCCAACAGAAAATTGAAGGAAAAGAACAAAGTCTGAAGACTGACAGTCTCAAACTTTAAGACTTGTTACAAAGCTACAGTAACCAAGACAGTAGAGTACTGGCAAAAGAACAGACAAATAGATCAATAGAATAGAATAGAGATGTCAGAAACAGAACCACAGAAATATAGTCAAATGATCTTTGACAAAGGAGCAAAGGCAATTGAATGGATAAAGGATAGTCTTTTCCACAAACGGTGCTGGAACAACTAGACATCCTTATGAAAAGGAAAAAAAAATCCAGACACAGACCTTCCTAACACCCGTCACAAAAACGAATTCAAAATGGATCATAGGCCTAAATATAAAATGTAAAGTCCTAGGAAATAACACAGGAGAAAAGACAGATGATTTGGGTATGGTGATGACTTTATAGATATCACACCAAAGGCATAATTCATGAAAGAAATAATTGATAAGCCGAACTTCATTAAAATTAAAAACTTCAGCTCTGTGAAAGACACTGTCAAGAGAACAAGAAGATAAGCCACATATTGGGAGAAACTATTTGCAAAAGGTATATCTGATAGAGAACTATTATCCAAAACACAGAAATAATTCAAACTCAGTGATAAGAAAAAGAATAACCCAAATGGGCCAAAGACTTGACAGACACCAGATCAAAGAAGATATACAGATAGAAAACAAGCATACTAAAAGATGCTCTAAATCCCATGTTATTAGTGAGTTACAAAGTTAAAATAACATGAGATACCACTGCACATCTATTAGAATAATGCAAATCAAACACATTAACACCGTCAAATACTGGGGAGGATGTGGAGCAACAGGAACTCTCATTCATTGCTGGTGGGAATGCAGAATGGTACACCCACTTTGGAAGGCAGCTTAGCAGTTTCTTTCAAATCAGACATACTCTTACTAAATGACCAAACAATACCTCATACTTACCCAAATGATTTGGAAACTCATGTCCATACAAAACCCGCACAAGAAGGTTTAAAGCAGTTTGATTCATGATTGCCAAAACTTGGAAACAACTAAGATGGCCTTCAACAGGTGAGTGGATAAACAAGCTCTGGTGACTCCAGACAATGAAGAAAAGAGGTACAAAGCCATGAAAAGACATGGAGGAACTTTAATAGCATATTGATAAGTGAAAGAAGCCAATCTGAAAAGGTTACATACTGCATAATTCCAATTATATGACATAGTGGAAAAGGAAAACAATGGAGACAGTTACAAAATAAAAACTAGTTGCAAGGTGTTCAGTGGAACTGGAAAGTATGAATGGGTGGAGTACCAGGGATTTATAGGGAAATGAAACTATTCTGTGAAATACTATAATGTTGGATACAGGTCATTAAACATTTGTCAAATTGAATGTGTAACACCAAGAATGAAACCTAATATAAACTAGAGACTTTTATGAATAATACTGTGTCAGAATTGGCTCATCAGTTGTAATAAATGTACCTATCACACTAACACAGGATATTAACAATAGAGGACCTGGGGAGAGTGATGGGGTATATGGAAACTCTCTACCTTCTGCTCAGTTTTTCTGTAAGCCTAAAACTTATCCCAAAAAATGTATATTGATTTAAAAAAATCAAATTAATACATGATTACATTCTTGATGCAAAAATCTCAAATCATTTAGAAGACTGGACTAAAACATTTAAGCCCCAAATGATTCTTTCATGTCAATCCTTTTTTCACATCTAAGGGTAAATGCTATTAATAACTTGGAACGCATGATTTCATTCTGTCTTTTAATATACTTATATATGAATTGGGTTTCCCAGGTGGTGCTAGTGGTAAAGAATCCACCTATCAATACAGAAGACATAAGAGACACAGGTTCGATCCTTGGATTGGGAAGATCCCCTGGTGGCTGCTGCTGCTAAGTCGCTTCAGTCGTGTCCAACTCTGTGCGACCCCACAGACAGCAGCCCACCAGGCTTCTTTGTCCCTGGGATTCTCCAGGCAAGAACGCCAGAGTGGGTTGCCATTTCCTGCTCCAATACATGAAAGTGAAGAGTGAAAGTGAAGTCACTCAGTCATGTCTGACTCTTCGAGACCCCATGGACTGTAGCCTACCAGGACTCTCCATGCATGGGATTTTCCAGGCAAGAGTGCTGGAGTGGGTTTCCATGTTCTTCTCCAGATCCCCTTGTGGAGGACATGGCAACCCACAATCCCATGGGCAGAGGAGCCTGGCAGACTACAGTCCATGGGGTCACAAAGAGTTGGACATGTCTGAAGTGACTTGGAGAAGGCAATGGCACCCCACTCCAGTACTCTTGCCTGGAAAATCCCATGGATGGAGGAGCTTGGTGGGCTGCAGTCCATGGGGTCCCTAAGAGTCAGACACGACTAAGTGACTTCACTTTCACTTTTCACTTTCATGCATTGGAGAAGGAAATGGCAACCCACTCCAGTGTTCTTGCCTGGAGAATCCCAGGGATGGGGGAGCCTGGTGGGCTGCCGTCTCTGGGGTCGCACAGAGTTGGACATGACTGAAGCGACTTAGCAGCAGCAGCAGCAGAAGTGACTTAGCACACATGCACACATATATGGGTTTATGTCTACCAAGTTTTCTGAACATATAAGAATCCTTCCATACATTTATTCTGAAATTTGCATTTTTTAAAGCATGCACTAGTGATCACACAGAGCATTACATAGAAAAATATTCCAGAAAACACATTTCCATGGTTGATACTCTGTAGTCTGAAACTTCTTTTGTCTTCCAATATGACTGTACAGTGATGGTCATATAGCAGCAACTCCAGAAATGCTTAAGGTTGGTGTGCAATTGACAAAGTCAAGACAAAAAATAATTAAGCCATTGAAATACTGCTACGTGGCCTGACAGTTAAACTCTAGGGGGAATTAGCCCTTTGACTGAACACCCAGTATGCCAACAGAGTATCCATTCTCTCTGGAGGAGAAACCTTTTCCTTTTTCATAATGATTTGAGTCCCCAGGGCTATGCACAATGTAGAGATTGCTATCCCCATTTTGGAAACAAAAGTGCTGAGGCTCAGAGAGGTTATATTTCTAGCTCAAAATGATATTAATGGCTGGTAATGGGGCCAAGACTCAAGAGCCAGTCAGGCCTCCAAGTCTCACACTGCTGCTCCAAAGTAACTTCCACAGGTAAACATACCCACTGGCCCTTTTCTCATAATCCTAAATTGGCTGATAAGGTCATTTGCACCCAACACGGACAGGATCATATCCACATTTCACTCAGTTATCATGGCTCCAACTTGCTCTTTCTTTAAAGTGATCTACATTTCATAATGTGGGTTTTTTTAAAGGAAGAATTCTAGACAGGGTTTTCATACAACCTGGCAGTCAGTTGCTTAGGAAACTGTTTTTCTTTTTTCATTAGAGGTGAAGGATGACCACACTGTTAAGTGAGAGAAAGGCAGAGGAGAATACATAGTAAATCCCGAGTGCATGTGAATTTCATCCGCAGGAAACATAGCAAAATAATCACAACTCAATGGGAAAAAAGGAACTCTGAGAGGGTTCTGAAATAAGCTATTAAGTCATGCAAGTAAACCCAATGTCAACACCTCAGTCTAGGCTGACTAGATTTATGTGTTGGAAATCATACTTCGTGAGGATTTAAGGCCCCTGAGGTTCTCAAGAGTTTCGGTTGTTGCTGTTGTTTGGTTGGTCTGTGGTTTTGTTGTTGTTTGTTTGTTTGTTTGGCAGGAGTGAGGTCTCAGGGAAGGCATGTCTTCTTTAAAGTGGGAAGCACATGGGAAAGGGGTATCTGTGTCCTGCAAGGGTTTAAAAAGTACATCAGTTCAAACCTTGTCCTGCATTGATAGTTTCAGCCTTTGGCACATTTCTGAGCTTTGTGTTCTAAACAAGCATCCTCTCTCCTTCCATCTAACTGTCCCACAAGGCATCTCTGTCCAGCTAGGCAGGGATCCAATAATTGTCTAATTATCCATTAGATAATTCTGATGGTATCCCCACCCTCCTAAGAGTCCCTTGGACAGTAAGGAGATCCAACCAGTCAATCCTAAGGGAAATCAACCCTGAGTATTCACTGGAAGGACTGATGGTGAAGCTGAAGCTCCAATACTTTGGCCACCTGATGTGAAGAGCCGACTCATTGGAAAAGACCCTGATGGTGAGAAAGTTGGAAGGCAAGAGGAGAAAGAGGTGGCAGAGGATGAGATGGTTACATAGCATCACCAACCCATTGGATATGAATTTGAGAAAACTCAGGGAGATAGTGAAGGATGGGGGAGCCTGGCATGCTGCACTCCATGAGATGGCAAAGAGTTGGAAACAACTTAGCGACTGAACAACAACAACCCCACCCATGACTTGGAGATGGTGCTGTGACAGACATATACCTTAACCTGTAAGTGGCTGGAAGCACAGACCACCTTTTGCCCCATAAAGCCCATCTTTAGGAGCACTGTGAGACCTTGCCTATCTTCTCCAAGTCCATATTCGTAGTGCCTCCAGTACCTGACACACATAGCAGGCATATGATAAACTGTCATTAATCTGTTATGTGAGCAAGAAATAGTCTTCTGTGTTGTCATGTAATTGCATCCTGGATCTATTTGAAACCAAAGTTCAGCGTCCTCAAATAAATGTCCCATCCTTATATTTTCAGTGCCATACTCAAGTCCTCCTGGCTAAGAAACAACTGTTCTTGATAGCTGCAAAAATGTATATCCTTTTCATAGGTATGGACTATGTTCTCTCCTAAAATGAAGTTTCATGTACATGCATCCCTCAAATGCAGATACTGATGTTTAAGTCCAATACCTTTATGTTTTATTAAGGCCTACAGTGTAGAAGACATTGGGTGATCCACAGACTTAGTTAAACCAGAACCAAAGGAAAAAGCATGAAGATACAATATTCGTGAAACACAAATTGAACAACAGTCAGAAATGGATTGTCAGGGTAGAAAAATCCTAGAAAGAGCAAAGAAATGTTCATTATGAAGTTTCTTTGGGAAAACCTTGGCTAGTTAATAAGCTGCCGTAGCCTGAATTGGTCTTTAGCTTGCCTGAAACCAGGTGAAGGGAGTGGAAGGCTTCTCCCAGCATCAATATCTCCCTCTCCACCTCCTTCCGTCAGTATCTCCCATGCATCAGGCAATGTGCTGTACAGTGATGAGTGAGACACAACCTTTACTTTTTAAAACAAAAATCCTACAACACATAAAAAGATAGTCATGGCAAAACATGGTTAGTGCAATGCTAGAGTAACAGAGATAAACTGTTTAGACTACGACTTAAAGGAGTCAGGTGGCTAAAACTTTGATGAGGACAGCGTTCCAAGGAGAAGGAATGGTATGGATGCAGGGTAAAGACAAAATCCAGCACAGTGCATGCAAAGAACTTCCTGCAGATCAATGCAAACAGAACAGATAGCAAGAAGCAAAGAGTCAAGGTGAGAGATGAGCAGGAAAGGTTGGTTTACTTTCTAAGTAAGCCATGTTGACAACCTTGAATTTCATCTGACAGTGATAGATATATTTTTGGAGAGCTTAGGCAGAGGACTGGTAGAGTAGATGTGAAGTTTATGAACATTCCTACAGCTACGGTAGGCTTGAATGCAATCGGACAGAAGGCCAGGGGACCAAGCTAGGAAGCTGGTGCAAAATCTCAGCACAGTATAGAAACCTGAAGAAGAATAGGGATTGTAAGAATGGGAAGAGACAATAGATTCAATAATGATTCAGAATGTAAAATATTTCAGAAGGGTGGGAGAGGATTTTATTATGGAGAAAAAGAACAAAGCAGCAAAAAGGAAGAACTAGAACCAAGGTTTCAGAATCTTAAGGAAATTACTGAGCAATGCTAATAATTTTAAGTTTGCCTGTGGTAGGATTGGCAATGGCACCCCACTCCAGTACTCTTGCCTGGAGAATCCCATGGACAGAGAAGAGCCTGGTAGGCTGCAGTCTATGGGGTCGCTCAGAGTCGGACACGACTGAGCGACTTCACTTTCACTTTTCACTTTCATGCATTGGAGAAGGAAATGGCAACCGACTCCAGTGTTCTTGCCTGGAGAATCCCGGGGATGGGGGGAGCCTGGTGGGCTGCCGTCTCAGGGGTCGCACAGAGTTGGACACGACTGAAGCGACTTAGCAACATGTCCAGTATGTTCTCTTTTTTGACTAGCTTCTCTCATGTAATAAAATGTTTCCAAGTTTCATCCATGCTGTAGCACACATTGCTAACTTAATGTCTTTTCATTGCCGAATAATATGTCATTGGGGCTTTCCAAGTGGCTCATGGGTAAACAGTCTGCCTGCTAATGCAGGAGACGCAGGTTCAACCCCTGAGTCGGGAAGATCCCCTGAAGGAGGGCATGACTACCCACTCCACTATTCTTGCCTGGGAAATGCCATGGACCGAGGAGCCTGGCGGGCTACAATACATGAGGTCACAAAGAGTCGGACACAAAGAGACTAAAACAACAACAACAATATGTCATTGAAAGGATATACCACATTTTACTTACACATTCATCAGTTGATGACATTTCAGACATTCTACTGCTAGATACATACCCAAGAGATATGAAAACGTGTCCACATAAAAATTTGTCCATGGATTGTACTTTTTGGCAAGTACACTACTATGAATATTCATGGACAAATTTTTATGTGGACACATTTTCATATCTCCTGGGTATATATCTAGCAGTAGAATTGTTGAATTATATAACACTATATTTAACCACATGAGTAACTGCTTTCCAAAGTATCTGTACCATTTTACATTCCCACCATCAGTGTATAAAGTGGGACACACAACCATGTATCTAATTTCTCTACATCCTTCCTTTGATTATAGCCATCTTGTGGATATGACATGGCATTCTAACTGTAATTTTGATTTACATATTCCTGATGGCTAATGATTTTGAACATTCCTCCATATGCTATTTATCAGGTTAATGAAGTTCCCTACCCTCCTGCTTCACTGGTTGTTCTTATTATGAAAGGGTATTTCAGTTTTTTCAAATTTTTTTCTGTATCTCTCCATATGATTATGTATGTTTTGCCTTTTATTCTGTTGATATGGTATATTATATTCATTTAATTTTTCACAAGTTTAACCAATCTTGCCTTCCTGGTATAAATCCAACTTGGCCATGTTGTATTCATTTCATATATTGCTGAATTTAATTTGTTACTACTTTTTTGAGAATCTTTGTGTTTATATATTGAGATAATGGTCTGTAGTTTTCTTTGCGTGTGATGTCTTTATCCAGTTTTGGTGTCAGGATATTTGTGATCAGAATGCTTTAGGAAGTATTCTCTCTTTGTCTAACTTTTAGAACAGTTTATAAAGAATTAGTATTAATTATTCTTCAAATATTTGGTAGAACCTACCAGTGAAACTTTCCGTACCTGAGCTTCTTGGTGGGGTATTTTTAATTACTAATTATATCTCTTTATTTTACTTATTATGAATCTACTCAGATTGTATATTTCTTCTGAAATCCAGTTCAGTTCTAGAGTCAGTGTTCCTAATTTTCATATTTCTAGTAATGTGTGTATTTCATCTAATTTGTTGACATATATTTGTTTCTAGTATTCCCTTGTAATCTTTTCTTTCTGTAGAGTCAGTAGTAATGCCCCTTTCATCATATCTGATTTTGGTAGTTTGAGTTTTCTCTTTTTTTCTCCTAGGTCAGTCTAGCTAAAGCTTTGTCAATTTTGTTAATCTTTTCAAAGAGGCAATTTTTGCTTATGTGGATTTCCTTTATTTGTTTTTCTTTTCTCTATTTCATTAATTCTTGCTCCAATCTTTATTATCAAATATTTCTGTCCTTCTGTTCACTTTGGATTCATTTTTCCTCTTTGTTTTACAGTTTAGGATAGGTTACTGATTTGAAATCTTTCTTCCTTTTTAATACAAGTGATTAAAGCTATAAATTTCCCCCAAGCATTGTTTCAGTTGCATCTCACAAATTTGACATGTCTTCATTTTCATTTATCACGTTTTTTTTTTTTTTTCTCATTTCTCTTGGGTAATTTTTTCTTTGGCCCATTGATTATTTAGGAATGTGTTGTTTAATCTCTACATATTTGTAAAGTTCCCAGTTTTCTCTTATTGAGTTGTAATTCTACATTGAGTTGTAATTCTATACTGTTCTGATCAGAGAACATACTTCATATGATTTCAATCCTTTTAAAAGTTTTGAGGCATGTTTTACAGTGTAGCTGGAGAACACTCCACATACACTGGAGAAGAATGTGCTTCATGGTTCTCTTTTAACTTTCTCCAAACCCCCCCTTCACCCCCCATCCTGCCACCATCTGTTGGGCTGTCTGCATCATTTAGCGTCACATCCAGTTGTTAGGCTTCACTAATTTCCTGCTGATCTATTATTTTCAATAATGCCTTGGGAGCACAAATTACTCCACAGTTTGATCCAATTAAATTCAGGTTCCTTTGCAAGGGTCGTTTTTGAAGCCTGTTTTTCAGTTTTTTCTGACTCCAGGAGGGCAGTTCTTCCCTGATACTCTCTGGGAAACTAGGAGAGGGAAACTTTAACTTGCTGCTTTCATAGAACTACTAACCAACTCTTAATTGCTCACCACCACAATCCCTGGGCTTCCCAGGGTGACATAGTGGTAAAGAATGAGCCTGCCAACGCAGGAGACATGGATTCAATCCTGGGTTCAATTGCAAAGAGTCAGATGCAACTGAGCGCACACACACAAATGCACACGATGCCTATTGTTTTGGAGAGCACCTCTTAGGCTTAAAATTCTCCACGGCTTCAAATCAAGTGAGTTTCCTATGGTAAGCTTCACACCCCTCTATTGGTTTTTGTTTGTTTGTTTGTTTTGTTTTTTAAGTCTTTATTGAATTTATTAATTTATTACAATATTGCTTCTGTTTCATGTTTTGGTTTCCTGGCAGCAAGACATATAGGGTCTTAGCTCTCCAGCTAAGCTGGCAGCCTACCTTTCTCTTTCATGGAAGAGATATCACATACCTTGACTAGAATCTGAAGGGAAAGTTAGCTCCATCTTCTTGGCCACATCTGCCCAGAGTGAGCTTCCACCTGGTTTGGCTGGGTGGAGTGGGGTAAGGGACGGTAAGGGAGAGGACGGGGCCTCCCTGATGGCTCAGCAGTAAAGAATATGCCTGCCAATGCAGGAGATGCCAAGTTGGGAAGATCCCTGAAAAAGGAAATGGCACCCACTCCAGTATTCTTGCCTGGAAAATTCCATGGACAGAGGAGGCTGACAGGTAGTGAAGCCTGGCGTGCTACAGTCCATGGGGTCACAAAGAGTCAGACTCGATTGAGCATGTACACACACAATGAAAACCTCCCTCTAGTGTGAAATTCCAAGTTATTTCAGGCTACTTACAATCTTTACAACACTATCCATTCAAAGATGGCAACGTGGCCATCATGAGAACAGGGACACCATCTATTTTCTTCACCACAGCCTTCCCATATCCTAAAACACCACATGAATTGCCTGACACTTGTTAACTGCTCTCAAAATACAGTTTTTGAATGAATGATAACCTGTTACTGTTCCTTTGTCATACTGGCTTCCTTGAGATGAAAATGATGAGAAGTATTCTTACAGTATTTTTCTGAAAGTATCCTCCCAGAGACCTGCGACACGACCTGACACCTATGTCTTCAGGGACTCCATGTATCAATAAAATATCCCAAGAGTCTTCTGGCCAAGAGGTCTGGCCTCATTTTCAAAGTGATCTCGGAAAGCAAGAAGCATATTCTGGAATCTTGAAGTGGCACCATAGAATAGAGTGTGGTCCCTTCAGTTTTGTAAATGAAAAGCAGCATGAAGAAGCTGACCACCAACAAGCTGACTGCCTGTTGAAAAGAAGGCAAATTATTCTAAATAATCGGCCTGCAGATAGGCCACAGGGAGACCTAAATGCCTAGCAATCTCCTGGAAGATCACAGAGGATAGAGGTTTGTCCTCTTATTTGAAAATGAAAGAATCAGGTTTCTTCCCAAAGCAGTCAGAGCCCAGCCTTAAGAGGAACAGGTCTAGAAGTCCTAGAAAATTCCTAAAAAAATGATTAAACGGTAGCTATTGAACCACCACCTTCCTGGAAACTAACTGTGTTCTAGACCTAAGGATTGGGTTAAGTGCCTCTCTTATGTGGGACCCTGATGCTAACGTCCACCTACTCAGTGAGCCTCACCCCAGTCTTCCTTGCAGACTCTGCTTGGCCCCCTGCCCTCTCTTCCACACTGTCAGCTTCACCAAGAACTTCACCTCATCCAGATCTCTCACTTTCTGTTCCTCCGTCTCACCTGAGACTTACCCACCCCAGTCCTTGTCTGACTCCACTCTGCATTAATTCATTGGTTAATTGGTGAGGTCAACTAATTTGTCAATCTCCTGCTTGAGTCCCTGTTGAGATTCTGCAACTCTGTGTCTTTAACTTTTTGGGGAAGTAGCCACATCTCAGATGTTACCCTCATATCTTTCCCAGGTAATAAAAATAGAAGAAAAAGAAGGCAGACCAGAAAAAAACTGAGTGGGGAAAAAAAAAAAAAAACAGCTCTCAGTCTCTGCCCCTTGGTATCAGCTTTGAGACACCTGGCCCAGTACAGCCTGTGCTAAGTTTCAAAGAAGAGGCAGATAACTTTGAAGATTTGATTTCACAAGGGACAAAAGATAAAAGTCTCTGTCAAGTTGTCATTAGATGCTTAATGCTATCCGTGGTGGGGTGCTGGAGGTGCCCCTCCTTCTCTGTAGACCTCTAGCAGATTAAGTTTCAGAGCTTTAATTTGAGGAAGGATTTACAGCTGTGAAGAGGTATAATATCGTTTTGATTTGGGTTGTACTAGGCTGGGGAAGCCAGATTACATTTGTATGAAACTGTATTAGAAGATATGACTGAAACCACCAAAATCAAATAAAAGGAAACATTTTCAGAGAGCCTGAAAATAGGAGCCCGTCTTTTCTTTCCAACGCCTGTGCATTGTTTCACTGTTATTCTGATTTACACCAGGAGGATCCAAGCAGAAACACAGGAGGCAGATGGCAAAAAAGGCCTGTGCTTGTCGGATCCATCCATTTATCAGTCTGTCATCAACCTAATCCAGAGGCTGGTTCCCTGGGTAAAGAAACAAAAATTAATTAACCCTTAGAGAAGTGGGAAAGTTAGCAGGGGAGGGGGGAAAAAAAAAAACCTCATGAAAAATACCTTACTTTCATCTCCTGGGGCACTGTCTAATTCAGAGTGTCAGAGAAATCCATCAAATAGTCTCTGAAGTTTCTCTGGGCCTCAGTCCATCCACCACCACCATATGCCACCCCGTGTGTGTCACACAGCATCCCCAGGATAATGACTTACACGGAGACTGTGCCTTTCCTCCAGAGCAATCTTAAAACTGTTTTAAAACCTGACTCTGCTCATTTGCACAGCAAACAATAAATCACTTTGGGTACCTCAAAAACCCAGTTTCCTATAAGATGAGACACGGGAAAGAATTAGCTGTTGCTTGTAATTGTTTGTCCTACACAGCTACACAGAACTGGACAGATTATCAGCATCTTCTAGTAGGATTTAGAGATGAATAAGTGGAACACCATGGGTGGGACTCCTAAATTTGGAATGACTGTGCCAAAGCTTCTGGCACAATAAGCTGAAGCTTTAAAAAAAAAAAAAAACCTCTTTATTTTGTATTTCGGTATAGCTGGTTAACAGGCTTCCCCCTGGTGGCTCAGTGGTAAAGAATCCGCCTGCAATGCAGGAGACACTGGTTCGATCCCTGGGTTGGGAAGATCCCCTGGATAGAACACAGCAACCCACTCCAACATTCTTGCCTGTAGAATCTCATGGACAGAAGAGCCTGGTGGGCTATGGTCCACGGGGGTTGCAAAGAGCTGGACAGGACTGAAGCGATTACGCACACACACACAGAGCTGGCAATGTTGTGACGGTTTCAGGGGCACAGTGAAGGCACTCAGCATACATGTATATGTATCCACTCTCCCCCAAACGCCCTTCCCATCCAGGCTGCCACATAACATTGAGCAGAGTTCCCTGTAGGTCCTTGAGTAGGTTTCCATTGTAGGTACAGCTGCTGCTGCTGTGTCACTTCAGTCGTGTGACTCTGTGCAACCCCATAGACGGCAGCCCACCAGGCTTCCCCGTCCCTGGGATTCTCCAGGCAAGAATGCTGGAGTGGGTCGCCATTTCCTTCTCCTGTAAGTACAGCAGTGTGTACATATGAAGCTTCTAGTTTCAACTGGAATGTCTCATGGACAGTTGGGGAGAGTTTGGGGAAGCAGGGCTGCTTCTTATCACCACAGGAGAACTGTTGGCTTGCCAAAATGGGGTAAACCACGAAGACAGTCACAAGCATCTCTCAGGGGTTACCTAATTTTTAAACTGTAAGCTCATTTAAGGATGGTTATAGTAGTCAGGGGGACAATAATGCATAAGGATGATCTTTCTGAACTGTGCCAGAAATTGTGATCTCTCAATTACCGCCGGGATGGAAGGAACAGGTTTTCCACAAGAAGTACTTTTAGTACCTGCTTTTTACACCTGCACATCTCTTCAGATAAAAGAGAACTGTCTTAGCTCCCAAGTTGAAATGGGCCCATTTACCAAAGGGGTCAAAGTCTTTGCTTTTGTAGTCACAGCCAACTGGATTAATCAGAACACAGGAGAGGTGTTAGAGAAAGGTGCCTCTTCTTCAAACAGAGGGTGAAAACACAATTTCCTCAGGATCATAAAGCAGTTGCAAAGATGCAAAGTAAAATTTAGGTCCCCACTTCCAGGTAGGGTTTACTGACAAAACTAATCAGATAAAAATACATCCCACATCTCTCAGATTGCTCAAAAGAACCCCATCGTGATTATTTATAATATATTCTACAATAATCAAGTAGCCATAAATTCTCCCTAATTCCCACAGTTATGAATAGGACACAGTGTTAATGTCCTTATCTTACTCTCAACTGATAAATAAAGCTTAGAATGAACGTCATTTCTTATAGTCAGTATCATCAAGAAAAAAGTTAAAAAACAAAGAATTGATTGAAAAGATTTTCCACCTTGTCAGGCAATATAATAGAGGTCTGTTCTAGACCTTAAGGAAAAAAGCACAGTTTCTTCAGCCCTTGAGCACTAAGCAAGTTATTGATAATACAGAGTCTTGAATTTGATACTGAACTTGGTCAGAAGTGGGTGCCTTGTAAGCAAAGGAAAACGGAGGAAAGAGGGAGGAGGTAAGAAGACAGAGCCATGCTGCTGACATTTCGTTCTCTGGGCTTCAGTTTCCTTCTCTGCTGAGTCGCTTCAGTCGTGTCCGACTCTGTGCAACCCCATAGATGGCAGCCAACCAGGCTTCCCGTCCCTGGAATTCTCCAGGCAAGAACACTGGAGTGGGTTGCCATTTCCTTCTCCAATGCAGGAAAGTGAAAAGTGAAAGTGAAGTCGCTCAGTCGTGTCTGACTGTTCACGACCCCGTGGACGACTGTTCACGACCCCATGGACTGCAGCCTACCAGGCTCCTCTGTCCATGGGATTTTCTAGGCAAAAGTACTGGAGTGGGGTGCCATTGCCTTCTCTGTTCCTTCTCTAGAAAATGCAAGTGTAGACCAAGACAAGCCTGAAACAAAAGCCAATCTCTAATTTTAAAAATAAATGAAAAGGCCTTTAACTCTTAAGCAGAAAATGTTGCTCAAATACTCTCATCGTTTATTAACTCGCAGCAAGAAGGCACCAAGTGTGTGCTTAGAAACAGGGGATATAAGCAACACCACCTGATTCCACATCCTGACTGGACCACTTACTAGCTGTGTGATGCTGGGCAAATTCCCTAACCTCTCTGAGTCTCAGTTTTTCTATATGTAAAAGAGAAAGAATGAAAGCTTCTATATGGCAGGACTAGTTCAAGGATTAAATCAAATGATACATATAATGCTGTTAGCACAATGCTTAGTCCCCCAGAAAACACACAATAGACATTATTAGTCTATTATCAGTAGTAATAATAATAGTTATCATTATTAGAAATACAATTAATAATAATTCTATTTTAATACAACAAAGGAGATATTTACATACTTAGAACATTCCTTACCTGATAATCTACAAAATGAAGGATCAACACAGAGTTAAGGAAAAAAAAAAGCATGATGTGATGTCCTTTAGATTAACAAAAGTGCCAAATAAAGAATCCAAATTTAGAACACTCGAGCTGTTCTGCAGTGACTCTACTCTGCCTGCCGTCAGCTGGGGAAAGGAAATTCATGCTCCCCGCATTCGGAAGAGCTGCTCGGAAATGCTAGCTGACCCCTGACAAACCTGCAGCCTCCCCAAGAACACAGTTAGGCAGCTTAATTTGAGCAAGCAGAGAGAAAGCATGAGCCCACACTCAGGCGCGGCCCCATTTCCATCTGAGCGATTTAAACAGGAGCCACAGTTCGCCTCTGCAGACACCAAACCCAGCTGCCAGGGAAAGGTTTCAGACCCATCCTGGTGCCCCAGCGATTTCCAGTTCAGTAGAAAGCTGCAGAACACACGGTCTCACAGCACATGATTTCCTCATATTTCATCAGGCTTTAAACAATTTTAACCTTCCTTCCTTCCAGGCGAATGCAGAGATGACTGCGTTTTAAGTGGAAACAGAATGAGAAGCTTAAGCCGGTTTCATGTCCCTGGGTGGGTATGCAATTAGCAGGGTGACCCTGGCCAACTCCTGACTCCTCTGAGCTTTACTGTCCTCATCTGTAAAATGGGCAAAAGCTGGGGAAATGTGCATTCCCCATCAATGCCTAGATACCATTGTTAGTCTTTAAGGCTCCATTTATTTTCTGTCCTGAAGTGAAACAGGCTGACAATCTACTCTAACATCCCCCTCTAATAATAATAATTTTTAAAAAGGTAAAAAAGAAAATTTGCCACCACATAACTTGGCTAGGGGCAAAGCAAAACAGTTGGTGTCCCACAATTTATTCCTTAATAACTTCTGCTGTAATATTTCTGGGGCACATCAAAGGACAATAACAGCCCAAATGTTGGTAATCCTCTCACATATAAAAACTTTCATTATGGAGTGTTAAAGGCATCGCTCTGTATGAAATACAGCAATCAATAGGAATTGGCCTTTATCCCCTACTTCCCTACCCACAGAGATGGCTTTTTCTCTCCAGTGATGCACACTATTTGGCCACAGCTTCCTCTGATGGCTGGAGAAAAGCAACAAGATGAAAAGCCACCGTGATAAATGAAAAAAGGGGGAAAGAATTTCAGGAGCACGTCCCTATGACAGACACAAAGAAAGGAGTCCATTCTAATTAGTCTAAATGCTGCTTATAAACTTTGGCTTTGATGTGTGTTTAAAAGTCACCAGGATCCATTTCAACTTGGTTATTTTGACGCTGTCACATGTAAAAGATTTTTTATTCAAAAAAATGTTTTATTTATTTTATTTTCAAAAAATGTTTTTAATGAGCACCCTAACAGCAGGATATTTTAGAGATACTGTGGCAGACCCTAGTAAATAACACAAACTAAAAGGGTTGTCAGTAGCCATTAATTTTTTTCCTATTATCTATAATGTAATTACTGGAGTCAGAAATTTAACATTCCTTACAGATTTTCTTTTTTTTAAGTCAGCCAAACTATAGGATTCGTTCCCTTGAAAGCATCATTCTAGATTCTCTAAAAACCCAGAGTCAGCACATACTTTCCCTTTATTATGAACATATAAAGGTCAGAGGCTATTCATAGCACGCCCCTAGTAAAGTTCATCAACAGACCACACCTTGCCAAAGCCAGTGGCCAACTTCTGGCCTCTCTTTACTTAGCCACTAGCAGTATTTGACAGCAGATCATTCCCTCCTTCTTGAATCATCTTTTCTTTAAGCACACACACACACACAAACCACACAACCAAACCACTCTATCCCTCCACTATTACCCTGTTCTATTTATCAAAATTTGAAACCATCTCATTTATTTTTGTGCATGTTTATTATCTGTCTTCATCTCTGTGCCTAAGAAGGAAGTTCCTGATACATCATAGGGACTCCATAAATATCGGATGTCCGACTGACTCCTAGTATCTCCTTCTGACAAATAAAGAGACTAAACCTCAGAGGAGTTAAGTGACTTGCCTAAGGCTGCACAGTATGCTCTTGCTGCTGCTGCTAAGTCGCTTCAGTCATGTCCAACTCTGTGTGACCCCACAGACGGCAGCCCACCAGGCTCCCCCGTCCCCTGGGATTCTCCAGGCAAGAACACTGGAGTGGGTTGCCATTTCCTTCTCCAATGCATGAAAGTGAAAAGTGAAAGTGAAGTCACTCAGTCGTGTCCGACTCCTAGCGACCCCATGGACGGCAGCCTACCAGGCCCCTCGGTCCATGGGATTTTCCAGGAGTTAAGTGACTTGCCTAAGGCTGCACAGTATGCTCTTAGACTGAGACAAGATTTGAACCCAAGGCCATGTAACACTGAGCCCAGACTCATGACCATTATACCATTGAAAAGAAGTCCCAGGTAAATGTCCAAGAGCAGAGTTGGTAAACTTTACGGTGAAGGAGTAGATAGCAAATACTGTTGGCTTTGTGTTCTGGTCCTAGAACCCCTATGATGATTTGTAGAAAGAATAGATTTTACCTCTGTCCTTGTTGGGCTGCACCCAGAGGGGCCTACGAGTCCTGTGCTTCCCCAGTTCTAAGACCAAAGAAAAAGCCTGGCGTCAGTAACAGAGACACCAATGGTTTCATGAATAAGGAGAGCTTGCGTGTCTGAAACAAGGTGCTAGAGCAGCACCCACCATGTGCAGTGGATGGTTGGTGAGACATGGCAACCGTCTCTTCTCCCAGGTTGCAGAGGGAGGAGACTGCCAGTTATAAGCAGAGTCTGTATCAGGCTGACTCAGCAGCTACTGGGGAAACTAGCAGAGGGGCACGCCCCTCACTGCCTCCTCCATAAGAACAATCACCAGCTAGGGCCTGGGGCAAGCATGTAGGGTGGCCAGTCATGTAAGCAGCATGTAGGTGAAGCAGGCACTTGTTGAATAGAGGATATTCAAAGAGAAGAGAACAGCCGCCTTGAGTGGCCTGACCATACAGTCAGCAAGATCACCGAGGGCAAAGGTCAGATGTAGACACCTTGTGCTGCCGTGCTGTGTCATGCTCAGTCGTGTTCGACTCTTTGCAACCCCATGGACTGTCGCCCGCCAGGCTCCTCTGTCCATGGAATTCTCCAGGCAATTCTCCTGGAGTGAGTTGCCATTTCCTACTCTATAGGATTTTCCCCACCCAGGAATCAAACCCATGTCTCCTGTGTCTGCCGCCTTGGCCGGCAGATTCTTTACCACTGATCCACCTGGGAAGCCCACATAGGCAGCTCCTGCAGCTAAAGCAGTCCACTTCCCACAACAGGGAGCTGAATAGATTGCAACCAATTGGTTCACTTACTGAAAGGAAGCTGAAGCTTGGGCAATTCCCAGAGATTGGGAATGGCAAAGGCAAACAGTTGAAAACTCTGTGTTATCCCCTTTCCAATTAAGAGGCTTTGTGTCCATGTGGGGAAAGTAAGCAGCTCCCAAAGTGAGAGAGAGGAAAATACCTCCCACACGCCTGCCCTGCTGAGACTGTCCTTTGGCGACTGTGCAAAGAGCCAAAAAAGTGACTCCTTCACAGCATGAGGACACTTTCAGCTGAGGACAAGAGGAGGCTTTCTCTCGGCCTTTTATACAGTCATTCACAGGAAGGGACATCCCGTGACCTCATTCTCACTCAGAAGTAAGTGAGAGCCAAGTGCTTTGCTGCCTCTGGGTTCTGCAGGAACTCTCCCTTTGATGGCACCATTCCGCTCCTCTGACGCCAAGTCCTCAGCAAGGGCACATCTCCATTTCCAGAAGGGGTGGTCTCCTTGGGGACCGGCTGCCCACTGGGAACACGGGGCAGCACCAGAGGAAAGGAGCAGAAGGAAGAGAAGCCCCACGTGCAATCCTATGAGTTATTTCAAAGAACCACCCTTTATCAGCAATAATTCTCTCCAGGGAAAGGTGCTTAGGACAAAAATGTAGTGACGGCAATACAAATGGGATGCTTAGATAGAAAACGTTTCAATGTGCCCATTTGGACAGCACCATTTTGAAGCAATAATTTTGATGATGGTATGAAACTACTTGAAATTTCAGTCCTTAACCTAGAGAAATATCTAAGTGAACAATTTTGGATCCATGATAGTAATTTATATTTGACACTTTACTTGTTCTTTGTCTTTCTCCTTAAAGATGTGACAACACCTGTCTTGATTACCACTGCATCCCTAGTGGCCAGTAGAGTACCTCACACATAACTGTTTATTGAAAAGCTAAATGACTATTACTCATACTACTGTGATGACTTCTATTTCTAGTACAATTACCACTTCTGCCAATACTAGTGCTTCAAGTTCAGTTCAGTTAAGTCGCTCAGTCGTGTCCGACTCTGCGACCCAATGAACCATAGCACGCCAGACCTCCCTGTCCATCACCAACTCCCAGACTTTACCCAAACTCATGTCCATTGAGTTGGTGATGCCATCCAGCCATCTCATCCTCTGTCGTCTCCTTCTCCTCCAGCCCCAATCCCTCCCAGCATCAGGATCTTTTCCAATGAGTCAGCTCTTCACATCAGGTGGCCAAAATATTGGCGTTTCAGCTTCAAAATCAGTCCTTCCAATGAACACCCAGGACTGATCTCCTTTAGAATGGACTGGTTGGATCTCCTTGCAGTCCAAGGGACTCTCAAGAGTCTTCTCCAACACCACAGTTCAAAAGCATCAATTCTTTGGTGCTCAGCTTTCTTTATAGTCCAACTCTCACATCCATACATGACTATTGGAAAAACCATAGCCTTGACTAGATGGACCTTTGTTGACAAAACAATGTCTCTGCTTTTTAATATGCTGTCTAGGTTGGTCATAACTTTCCTTCCAAGAAGTAAGAGTCTTTTAATTTCATAGCTACAGTCACCATCTGCAGTGATTTTGGAGCCCAGAAAAATAAAGTCAGCCACTGTTTCCCCATTTATTTGCCATGAGGTGATGGGACCAGATGCCATGATCTTAGTTTTCTGAATGTTGAGCTTTAAGCCAACTTTTTCATTCTCCTCTTTCATTTTCATCAAGAGGCTCTTTAGTTCTTCTTCACTTTCTGCCATAAGGGTGGTGTCATCTGCATCAGTTCAGTTTAGTTCAGTTCAGTCGCTCAGTCGTGTCTGACTCTTTGCGACCCCATGAATCGCAGCACGCCAGGCCTCCCTGTCCATCACGAACTCCCGGAGTTCATTCAGACTCATGTCCATCGAGTCAGTGATGCCATCCAGCCATCTCATCCTCTGTTGTCCCCTTCTCCTCCTGCCTCCAATTCCTCCCAGCATCAGAGTCTTTTCCAATGAGTCAACTCTTCGCATGAGGTGGCCAAAGTACTGGAGTTTCAGCTTTAGCATCCTTCCTTCCAAAGAAATCCCAGGGCTGATCTCCTTCAGAATGGACTGGTTGGATCTCTTTGCAGTCCAAGGGACTTTCAAGAGTCTTCTCCAACACCACAGTTCAAAAGCATCAATTCTTTAGCACTCAGCCTTCTTCATAGTCCAACTCTCACATCCATACATGACCACTGGAAAAACCATAGCCTTGACTACATGGACATTTGTTGGCAAAGTAATGTCTCTGCTTTTGAATATGCTATCTATGTTGGTCATAACTTTCCTTCCAAGGAGTAAGCGTCTTTTAATTTCATGGCTGCAGTCACCATCTACAGTCATTTTGGAGCCCAAAAATATAAAGTCTGACAGTGTTTCCACTGTTTCCCCATCTATTTCCCATGAAGTGATGGGACCAGATGCCATGATCTTCGTTTTCTGAATGTTGAGCTTTAAGCCAACTTTTTCACTCTCCTCTTTCACTTTCATCAAGAGGCTTTTTAGTTCCTCTTCACTTTCTGCCATAAGGGTGGTGTCATCTGCATATCTGAGGTTATTGATATTTCTCCAAGTAATCTTGATTCCAGCTTGTGGTTCACCCAGCCCAGCATTTCTCATCATGTACTCTGCATATAAGTTAAATAAGCAGATCAGTTCAATTCAGTTCAGTCACTCAGCTGTGTCCGACTCTTTGCGATCCCATGATTCGCAGCACGCCAGGCCTCCCTGTCCACCACCAACTCCCGGAGTTTACCCAAACTCATGTCCATTGAGTCCGTGATGCCATCCAGCCATCTCATCCTCTGTCTTCCCCTTCTCCTCCGCCCCCAATCCCTCCCAGCATCAGGATCTTTTCCAATGGGTCAACTCTTCGCATGAGGTGGCCCAAGTGTTGGAGTTTCAGCTTCAGCATCAGTCCTTCCAATGCAGGTGCATAATAATTTGTGGAAAAAAATGAACAGCCCACTTCACTACTACCATTAGTGCTATATAACAACAAGTACTACCACCACCAGGGCTTCCCAGGTGGCTCAAGTGGTAAGGAATCTTCCTGCCAGTGCAGGAGATGCAGGAGACGTGGGTTTGATTCCTGGGTTAGGAAGATCCCCTGGAGGAAGAAATGGCAACCCACCCCAGTATTCTTGCCTGAAAAATCCCGTGGACAGAGGAGCCTGGGGGGTAACAGTCCATAGGTTTGCCAAGAGTCAGACACAACTGAGTGAACACACATTACTGTCACCACCCCACCATTACTCAAGTTGGCTATCTGTTAAAAACCAATGGGGCTAGCATTATGCAATCTCCATACTCATTTTAGAGATGAGAATACAGGCACAGAGAAGTTAAGTAAGTATCCTAAGACCAACATGAAACAGGTGGTGGAACTAAAATAATGATGTGCTTATTATTACTCTTGGCCAAATAAAGTGGGAGGATTGAGGAACAGACTGAGAATGAAGAAGCCTCGACTTTGGTCTTAAAGCCTCTTTCTGGTCTCTTAAACACTTCCTTTCTTTGGAAAGGAATCAGGGATCCTTGAAGAGACGGCTGATTTCAGAGCTGGGTCAGGAAATGGACACAGTGATCTAGGAAAGTTTGTCACAGGAATCTATCAAAGACTATTGAGGCATATCAAAATGACTCAAAGCCAACTTGAAAGGGCTCCCACTGGCCAAAGATGGATTAACTTCAACATCAAACAGAACAATTAATATGGTAAAGTGAAACAGATCTACTTTATAAAAATCTGTGAGTTCTATAATGGTACTTTTTAAAATCACTGGTTTCCTTTGCAAGTTGTGAGGGTAGCAACTCATGGTTGAGAAAATACACAGAAAGAGAGAAAAAAATTTAAGCATTTTCTCTGCCTTTCCTGTATGGACTGCACTTCAAGGTAACCAAACAGGAATTACAAGTCCTTCTTTATGGAGGATTCACAGCTAATAGGAGCAGGAGGAATAAAAGAATTAAACTCTGCATCAATTTGCAACAAAGAACAATTGGAAAATAAAGCTGAAAGTACAATTCCATTTATTATGCCATCCCAGAATATGAAATACATACAAAACCTTTGCACTGAAACCTATAAAGCATTGCAGACACAAATTAAAGAGCAAAATAAATGGAAAGATATAGCATATTCATGGATTGAAGGATCCAATATTGTCAAAACAGCATTTCTCTCAAAAATCAATCTGAAGTTTCAATGCAATTCCAATCAAAATCCCAGTAAGACTTTTTGTAGAAATTGACAAACTGATTCTGAAATTTATTTGAAACACAAATGAACTAAAAGAGCCAAAACAGTTTTAATAAAGAACTACAGAGTTGGAGAACTCACACTACTTGATTTTAAGACTGACTATAAAGCCACACTAATCAAAACAGTGTGTTATTAATGAAAGGATACAGGAATGAATCAAGGGAACAGATTGAGGAGTCTAGAAATAGACCCACACAGAAATGGTCAATTTATTTTTGACAACAATGCAAGGAAATGCAATGGGGGAATACAGTATCTTTTTGATAAAACTGCTAGAACAACTGGGCACCATATTGTGGGCGGGGAGTTGCAGAGTGCTGACCCTTACTTTATACCATACATAAATATTCCATCAAAATAGATCATAGACCACACTTCTAGGATAAATCACAGGAAAAAAAAAATCTTTGCAACCTTGGACTAGAACAAGATTTCTTAGAAAGGAACAAAGGGAATAATAAGTGAAAATTTAAAATTGCTTTTTAAAAGCCACTGTCATGTAACAGAGGAAAACATCTGCAGCATACATATCTGACGAAGGATTTGTATGCAGAATACATAAAGAACTCCTATAAATCAAAGAAAAAAAAAAGAAGCAAAGATGTGAAGATACTTCACAAAAGAGTTTATACAGATGGCAAACAATAACATGAAAACATGATCAACATCATCAGTTATCAGGAAATACAAATTAAAAGTGAAACGAGATTAAATTAAAATTTCTAAGAGCAACCTTCCCAAGGGTTGGCAAGGATGTAGAACCATTGCAAGGCTCATAAATTGATTCTGTGAATGTAAAATGGTACAACAACTTTGAAGAAGTGTTATGCCGTTTCTTTAAAATTTTCCATGTATTCATAATACACAACTCAGACACTTCACTCTCCAGTATTTGTTTATCCAAGAGAAATAAAAATATGCCCACAAAAATATCTGTACTACAAGCAGTTTTATTCATAATAATCCAAATCTGTAAACAACCCTAATGTAAACCAATGAATGAATACACAAAATGAATATATTGACAAAATGAGGGCTGCCTATATAATAGAATGGTTGTGAGCAATAAAAAAAACAAACTAGTAATACATGCAGTTGCACAGATAATTATCTAAATCATACTCACTGAAGGAAGCCAGACAAAAAGAATACATATCATATGACTCAATTTATTAAAAATTCTAGAAAATGCAAAAAACAATCCCTAGCGACAGAACATAAATTAATAGTTGCCTGAAAGCTGGGACTAGGGGGAGGGAATGACTACAATATGGGACGAGGGAACTTTTCAGGGTGATAAAAATGCTCTGCGTCTTAATTGTGGTGGTGGTTTCACTGGCACATCCCTCTTTTAAAACTCACTGAACTACACATTTCACATGAGCACAGTTTATTACACACAAATTACACCTAAGTTGAGTTTTTTAAAAGATTTCTACCAAAGCAAAAACACACAAGAATCTGACAATCTGTGTGAATCCATTCATGTGAAGTAAAAAAAAAAAAAAAAGCATGGTAATAGAACAGTTGCTATCTTGGAAGGCAAGTGTACACATAATGACTGGGCAACTTCTGGGGTGCGAGAGATGTCGCTGTCTTTATCTGAGTAGCAGTTACATGGACAGTTCATCATCTAAGCATTCAATGAGGACTTAAGTTGGGCACTTTTGCTGTATTTCTGTTATTTCGATAAACAAATAAAAAGTAGAGGACTGTTAGAAATTAGCAGACAATAACCAAGTGCAATGTATGAATATTGTACAGCATGTGATCGGAAAAACTCAACGGTAAAAAATTTATAGAGAATGGAAGAAAACTGAACATGAACTACTTATTAGATATTAAAGAATCACCATTCCCTTCATTGTGTGTGTACTATAGTTACAGCCCCTATCTGTTAAAGAAACATAAAAGAGCACTTACAGGTGAAATGAGATGACATACAGGATTCACTTTAAAGCAATGGTCCCTAACGTTTTTGGCACCAGAAACTAGTTTCGTGAAAGGCAATCTTTCCACAGACTAAGGGCTTGGCAATGATTTCAGGATGATCCAAGTGCATTCCATTTATTGTGTACTTTATTTCTATTATTATTACATCAACTCCACTTCAGATCATCAGGCATTAGATCCCGGAGGTTGGAGACCCCTGCTTTAAAGTATTTCAGGAAAAAAATATATATAGTCATTTCTATTTTTAAAAACGTAAAAAAAAAAGAAGAATGTAAAGTAAGGGTAAAGTTCAGGGATGGGGCAGAGAGTCAGAGAATGTATGCTGGTATCTATCGTGCATATGACCAAAATCCTATTCTTTGCACTCTGAAGATCAAAATGTTCACATCAAAATGGCTGCATCAAAATGTCCTGCTTCAGAACACACATCGAAAGAAAGGTCTCAGGGGCCCAGAAACATGACAAGCAGGAACAGAATGAAATTTAAGAGAGTCCAATTAGGTTCTGAATGACAGCCAGGCAGATACATGATGACAAACAGTGCCCTTCCTTCCTCCGGAGACAGGTCTATTCTGAGCCCAGAGTGAGGAAAGGGAGTGCATGTTATCCAGGGGATTTCACCACTGTCCTTCTGGTCCCCAGTTATCACCAACTGAGAAGCTCACCCAGGGATTAGGAGGGGGAGAATAAAACAGGAAGCAGAAAACAGATTCTGATGGTATCAGTCAGAATCTCAGCAGACAGAAGTCACATTTGACTGCAACTTTGAAGACAATTAAATATAGGAACTCCTTTCAGAGGTGCAGGCAGGGTCCCAAGTTAAGGATGCTGAGCTACCTGGGACTACCTACCTGCAGCATGCACTCTTTACCTCCCTTAGCCTAAAAGAGCAGAGGGAGGCAATGTGGTGCCAGAGCCTCGTGAGATAAGTGAGGCTGCAGCTGCCACCAAGAGCGGGAGACGTGGAGGGAAAGGCAGGCTACAGAGAGAATGCCCTCCCACCTCTTTCTCTCTTTCTGTCACCTCATCTATTTCCAGGATCTCCCAGTGACTGAAACAAACCAGAAACTGCAGTCATGGCAGCCCAGGTGATACAGTCTACCGAGGTCAGTCTCCTGGGTCAAAGAGCGGGGAAGGGCAAGTTGTCTAATAGACTAGGAGGCAGAGGATGGAGAATTCCTCCCATGGAGTAGATAAGGTCTTCAAATCTGCAAAGAGAACTTAAGGCCATTTGATAAAATCTCTAATTCAGCTGGACCTACGGCCTCAGATCCTTAGTTAAAATGGGAATATTTCTAAGCATTTTACAGGTGGCCTGAGAACAAGTAATCAAAGATTGTTTTACAATTATATACACAGAACATTCCGTTAAGTAGTTCCGCCTGCTCAGACTTGGACTTGTAAATTAAAAACTTTTCTTCTACACAAAACACTTCCAAGTTACATGGACAGAAAAGTAGAGAAAGCTGGTTGTATTTTCCATGGGGCTTTAACCATCATTCTATTAAAGAAAAGTCAGAGTCAAGTTACCATGGGTGGAAACCCAACTCCAAGGACTGATGGGGAGGAGCATCACCTTGTGAGGCTATGGAATCCTTCTTCTGGCCAACTGGTCCCTGAAGGACTGACCTTTCCCTGCCCTCTGACGGGCAACTCCTATCACTGCTACCCTTACTCCCAGGGGCGTGCGGGACTGTTTTGGCTAGTGATGCCAATGCTGCTTCCTCCCACCAGGGGCTTTGCATCAAATGTGTCCTCTACACTTTACATGCTTCTCTCCATTCTCCTGCAAACTCCTACTTCCATCTCAATTCTCACTTCCCAAGGAAAGCTTTGCCAGCTTCCCTAATGAGCTCAAAAACCCCAAGGCACACTCCTGTAAGACCCAGAACGTGTTCTTCATGGAAGAACTTTCACATATTTTGGTATGACTCTGTCTTACCTGGCTGAATAGTTTCACATGGTAAGGACTGTGTGTGCCTTCATGTGCCATCATATTTTGGGGACCTTATGTACTGTCTGGCTCATGGGAGGCACCAATTATTGATGAATGAATGAGTCTTCACTACAAGAGAACATTCTTCCATTCAAGGAATAGTCTGAATTTTGTTTTATTCTTTTAATAACACAATATTGTAAGGTGTTTTTTTTTGTCCCCAAAACTAAATTACAGGGAACTCTCAATTAGCTGATAGTTCCTACCCCATTTTCTTATATCCTGTATAAGAAAATAACATTTAATGAGGTTTTAAAAAAAATGTTTAAATTATGCTTAAGATTCACATATATCCAACTTAATCTCATAGACTGTAATTTATATAACTGCTGTTTTAAGAAATTGCTTATAAGTACTCCAGAAAAGAAACAAAAAAACACATACCCTGGGTCCTATTTACTAATGCAGGAAGTTAACCACACAATTCTTTAAAGGTTTTTAAGAGGAGCTGAAACCCAAAGGACTTTAGAATTCTCAGTTAATCTAGAATGAGTGGATATATTCTGGATAAGTGAGGTTTTATTGGAACTTAAGCCCAGTTTTAAAAAAGGTCTTAAAACTTTTATTCTAATGGTAAGCAATAAATTCTTCTATGATTTCAATGCTTAAATGCCTCTTTTATGACTAACAAAATCGGTCACATTTCCATTTTGTTTTATATCCAATTCAGAATCTGTTTGTCACATGTGTCAGGAGCTATATATCCATGTATCCTGTGTGGTACCTTATTTATCTCTGAATCCCCACAAAGTTTAGTTGAGCGGACTGCACTTAGACATACTCAGAAAGGGCGCAGTGAATGAAGGACAAGAGAGCAGAAAAGGAAGCTGACATTTGCTGAACACATTACGTGGTAGCTGCTATGCAAGGAGTTTTACATAGCAATGACAAAGCTTAGTAAGTTTTATGTCAGGAAAGTGAAAGTCGCTCACTTGTGTCTGACTCTTTGCAACTCCATGGACTATACAGTCCATGGAATTCTCCAGGCCAGAATACTGGAGTGGGTAGCCTTTCCTTTCTCCAGGGGATCTTCCCAACCCAGGGATCAAACCCAGGTCTCCCACATTGCAGGCAGATTCTTTACCAGTTGAGCCACAAGGGAAGCCCAAGAATATTAGAGCGGGTGCTATGCTAATGCAGACTCTATACGTGATCTCATGCGATAAGGTACTTTGCCCAGACACAGAGAGATTAAGTAATTTGTTGAAGGCTACACAGACAGAACTGGGATTTCTTTCCAAGCTTTTAGCAGTGGTCGTTCTGCCTCCTCTTCCTGATCTATCTCATTTTATTCTTGACAATACAAGAAGCAGGAAGACAGTGCTCAAAATTCATCTTCAGACATGAAACCTTTACTATAAATGAAATGTTAAGTAGAGCTCAGTATCAGGCAGAATGAAAAAGAGCTGCTCTTAGCTTACCAGGTGATGAACCTAGAATGCTACCCAGCCTCTCCAAGTTCTGACACTGCATTTGAATAAGTTCTGGCAATCTCTGCAGCAAAATTTGGTAAACATTATAAATTAAGAAACTGGACTTGAAATACCAAGATTTCCCAAGGTTAATCATCTAATAAATCATGGAGCAGTAACTTAAACCTTGATTAACTTGACTCCAATGTTTATTTACACATGTGGACAGATGGATGTTGCATAATAGTGATTTTAAAACATTTAAAACTAACCCCAAGTTCTCCTTGTATTTGGACAATTTTCACACAGAGAAAGATTTGGAAGTTTACACATTGTTTCTAAGTTACCCAATATAAAATACACCAGAAGATATGATTTCTTTATTAAATGAATGATAAAGTGGCAAACACTTGGCAAAACCTCCTGACTATACCAAGTAAATCCTGGATCTAGGATCACAAATGCAAAAAGGTGTTTTGATGAAACCAGGCTACTTGTATTCTTCTTTCCATGTATATGCTATGCACATATAACCTTGCAGTCAGGCTTTTTTTAAAAAAGAAAAAACATATACATGCATGACCATAGTTTCCCACTACCTTTCCCAAGTAATGTCAGTTCTAGAACAACTTTGGGTTACAAATACAGTGTGAATACAGAAAATAGAAGCTTCAAAACCCTGTACTAGTCAAACTGCTATCCCTGCCCCTGTCTCTCCCCTTCCCAGCCTGGCTCTGCTTCACACTGAAAACCCGCAGTGGGGTGATGACCATGGTGATTTTCTCCTTCTCCGCACATCCCGCTTGCTGTTCCCTCACTTTACTGTCTATTACTCGGATTCTCCCAAGGCTGAAGAAACTAGAGGACAGGAGAGCTCTTCCTTGTGCAGCTTCTGTTACAAGCTGGCTCTGCTCTCTCTGAGTCTCTCCTGCCCAGGTATGTATCCAGGAGTCACGTCTATATCTGGCAGATAATGAGAGCTCGTGCTGAACTCTCCTGAGGGACTTTCCATGGACTCTGCAAAGGTTTCCCAGAGGCTCTAGGTTGTTGTTTGTGACCCTCTTCCTGTGGAGGAATCTGCCTTGGACCTAACCTATCAGTATACCTGTCAGGATACCTATCAGTATCCTATCCTTCCGTTACCATAATGAACTAGACTCACAGTGATTCCTCCTTGGCTCTCTCCTCTGCAGAGTACATATCTGGTCCCTAGGAAACACATATCTCATGCCCTGAACAAAAATTGGGAAAGCAGGCTAGTTCCCACACAACTGGCCAACCTGTCTTTGCCTTGTCTTTTGGATTTCCTAGGGTGAGTCAGACCCCAGTGTGTGGATCAATCTAAAGTCCTCAGGCTTGATTCAGACATTGGGCCTCTGGGTCCCCCAAATGCAAGAAGTACAATTCAGAGCTCTCTGATTAGTCCTCTTGATGACCTCCTCTGACCTTGATGTTACAAGACAGTACTCACTACTATTTCTCCCAAAAGGTGGTGACAACTCATTGCATGACCACAGGTCTCTCCAAAGAAACTTTGTCTCTAATCTCCTCTGGGCTCATATATTCAAAAGCCATGGGGCAGGCTCATGACAGTCTACATATGGAACGGTTGGTCTTTCAATAGCTAGTTCACAGGTGCCTCCGTGGAAACTGAGACAAGAAGAGACCCATTCTAACAGCCAGTTCCCTACCTGCCCATACATACATGTGTGTATATGATATTCTATATCATATACATAGTAACAATTTCAACTAGTTAAGGCTGATATAAGAGCCCTGCTGCTGCTGCTGCTAAGTCGCTTCAGTCGTGTCCAACTCTGTGCAACCCCATAGATGGCAGCCCACCTGGCTCCCCCATCCCTGGGATTCTCCAGCCAAGAACACTGGAGTGGGTTGCCATTTCCTTCTCCAATGCATGAGAGTGAAAAGTGAAAGTGAAGTCGCTCAGTCGTGTCTGACTCTTAGAGAACCCATGGACTATAGCCCACCAGGCTCCTCCAGCCATGGGATTTTCCAGGCAAGAGTACTGGAGTGGGGTGCCATTGCCTTCTCCAATAAGAGCCCTAGCACTCCCTAATTCAGTAGTAATCATCAGCTCTCACTGATCACTGCTGGTTTGGGTGATCACCATCATTATAAAAGATTGTATAACCAAAAGCATACCTTGAGAATTTTCCATTTCATACATTCTCAGATTAGAGAAAATAAAATCTATTTGAAATATGCAGACTTAAACTAACTTTGCAAAATATTCCTTATACATTAAATTACTCTCACATTACTAGCTGTCGGTGATATCCCTGATAGTGAGTGCCCAGGGCTTCCCTGGTGGCTCAGATGGTACAGTGTCTGCTGGCAATGAGGGAGACCCGGGTTTGATCCCTGGGTTGGGAAGACCCTCTGGAGGAGGAAATGGCAACCCATTCCAGTACTCTTGCCTGGAAAATCCCATGGGTGGAGGACCCCCAGTAGGCTACAGTCCATAGGGTCGCAGAGTCGTACATGACTGAGTGACTTTACTTTCTTTACATTTTTCAACTTTTACGAAAGCCCAGATGGTCAGAAAGAGCTTTACCAAATTTGGATCAAATTTTTAATAGAATGATTTTTAAATATTTTTTAAACAATCAGCTCAGAGTTATATTCTAAAAAGCTACTTAACAGTATTTGCAGCTAACAGAATATGCAATTACCAGAAAAATCTAGCGAAGTCCTAGTTCTTATATCCTAAGATGAGAAATAATGTGGGAAAACAATGTAAAAATTATATATCAGATCAGATCAGATCAGTCGCTCAGTCGTGTCCGACTCTGCAACCCCATGAATCGCAGCATGCCAGGCCTCCCTGTCCATCACCAACTCCCGGAGTTCACTGAGACTCACGTCCATCGAGTCAGTGATGCCATCCAGCCATCTCATCCTCTGTTGTCCTCTTCTCCTCCTGCCCCCAATCCCTCCCAGCATCAGAGTCTTTTCCAATGAGTCAACTCTTCGCATGAGGTGGCCAAAGTACTGGAGTTTCAGCTTTAGCATCATTCCTTCCAAAGAAATCCCAGGGCTGATCTCCTTCAGAATGGACTGGTTGGATCTCCTTGCAGTCCAAGTGACTCTCAAGAGTCTTCTCCATATATATATATATATATATATATATATATATATATATATATAAATCACAAAGTGAAAATGTGATATTAAATCTATTTTGTCCATGTCCATCTGAAAGCATTCTGTAAACTGCCTTAGTTTAAAAATAATAATTCTCTAATACACAGTTAAGTCAGATGTCTAACCATCATCCTTTATCTTGGGCTGAAAAATAAATTTTACATCTATTTACAGTAAAATATAAGGTACTTCCAGACTCAATCCCTTTTAAGAGTTTTTCCTTCTATATATACTCAAAGATCTACAACAACCAGATTAATGAGCCAAAAAGTACATTTTAAAAGATTCTCTAAGAGGATCTTATAAAAAGTAGAATTTGATTATGTGTTAGGAGAGGAAATTTCTTTAACCTAGAGGGAGTCAGCAAATGTGAAATCACAAAAAATATTGAGATTTTTGAAAGGAAAAATAATCTGAGAATCATCTCACCAATGATCTGAGAAGGAGGAGGGGTGAAATTACTTAATTACTCAGAGTAATGAAAGCTAGAGGGTAAAGATGGGGGGAAAACACATAAGATAACTGTTTCACTCGCTTCACTTGGCCTTGATTTACATCAGAACACTTTCTGCCCTGTATTACTCCAAACAATTTACCAAAAGGGAAAATATTCTTTCTAAGTAACCCAAAGCACAAGTAGCAACAACTGCAATGTTATCATACAGAAATTATGATGCTCTAGCTTATGTTTTAAATAGCTCAGAATTGCACATGCTCACGAAGTGGTCCTGGGTACAGCAGGAGCTCTTCATTTTAATGCAACACTGATTTTCCCAGCAATTTTCCTTTGCCACCTCATATCTTTCTTTCATAACCCTACGTGGTCCTCCATAGAAATATCCCTTTAACCATGAACACTCAGGAAAACAAACCCCCCTATACCCGTGGAAAGGCATGTGAAAGAGTCCAGTATCTTTACTTTCTGCAGAACCAGGCAAAAAATATTTCTTTCAGGGTCACCATCCAATTGAGCGGAGTGTTTTAATATTGATACTCTGCAGCAGGTAATTTAATTCGTTTTTAGGAAGGATGAGAATTAAAAGCAACACAAAGAGTAACAATGAATCAGGGGTTAGAATTTTCTCCAAAGTTAAAAACTTTAAATATAGACTCCTTAAATTAGAAAGGGCCTCAACACTGAGGAAATCATTTTGCAGAGGGAAGTGAAAGAAACTGGAAGTGATCTGTCTACAGCCTCCTAGAAGGAATGATTCTCTCACCCCAGTCAAGGGTTCTTTCCATGACCATGCTTTTTCCTTTGCCCTTTCCTTCTGCTTCTTAATCTCTCTGACAAATGCTCAAAGCATCATTTAAATTAGTCCCCTATTCAAAATAACAAGGACTTGCCAAAGGAAGGCCAAGTTTGAGATACAGATTCCAATTAACTACCTCTGATTCCTAGATCACTCAAGTCTTCCAGAAATTGACTCCAGCAGCATGTGTTATTTATTTATACTCAACCCTTTTTCCATAAACAACTTGATATGTTTGCAGAAATATATAAAATGCAACCAGCTAAAAATGAATACAATGGGGAAATTATCACAAAGTGGGGGGAAAGAAAAGGATAAAGCTAGCCTGTTAAAAGCTAGGATCTCGTGGAAAGGACAAGTATTGATATTCCAAAAGAAATCTCCTGGAGAAAGTGTCTTACACCAAGAAAGTAACTTTTATAACTGGTGGCTTGTAGCAAATATCATAAGCAATGCAACAGCAGTGACATATCAGAGGGACTTCCCTGGCAGTCCAGTGGTTAGGACTCCAGCCTTTGAATGCACACGGGTGTGGGTTCAATCCCTAGTTGGGGAGCTAAGATCCTACATGCCTCATGGCCAAAAGACCAAAACATAAAACACAAGTAATATTGTAACAAATTCAATAAAGACAAAAAAATTAGTGACCCACTAGAAATAAGTTGTGGGTTGAAATGAAATGTTAATAAGAGTTTGTGAGTAGGGATGAGGCAGAGATTTGTCTTTTAATGTCTTAGTATGCAGGAGCCTGGTAGGCTGCCGTCTATGGGGTCGCACAGAGTCGGACACGACGGAAGCGACTTAGCAGCAGCAGCAGCATGCAGGTTTTGGGTTTCTGAAGTACATCATTCCTGAGCCTTGCAAGGTTAGAAAGAAAAAAAACTGAAATGAGAAGAAAGAGGAGAAAATTACAGAGTAGGGGGAGACAGAGGAAACAATGACAGGTTGATGTCAACCTAGGCATCATTTGTTCAAGAATCAAAAATAATTTATAGCATAATTGGAGGCTCAAATTCATACATCACCTGAATTCAGTTGCACTTTCGCTATGTTATAATGCAATATAGTGTAAATCAATTGTCTCAGAATTTAAAATTAGAGCCCAATTACCTGTGTAAGGGAATCATAAATCCAACTTGTATTTTTCTAACAGGGTTAACAACTCATGATGCCCGCTTAAAATCGAGAAAATCAATTTTCTGAGCTTAAGAGCAATTGTGTGTTGGTATTTTTTTCACCCTGGTCTACAGCCTCAGGTTGAAAGGCTGAGGGTAACGAATATAGTGATTGGGGGAGGGTAGGAGTCTCAAGTAAAGATAACACAGAGCATTGAATATGTTCAAAACACCAACCATATGCAGGAAAAACAGGAGCAGGGGCACTTACGTGTAACAGGCAGTCAGAACCTGGACACCTGCTATTCGGCGAAGGAGTAAAGGCAAAACACTCCTACTGTGTTTCCAGTTCAGCAAAAATTTCCCTAGGGCTAAAGAGGAAGATGAAATACTAAGTAAGGGCAGAGCTTGCACTCCTGCTAAGAGCATAACAGACCCAGGCCTGCCTGACTGAGGTCACACTTGCATGAAACCCAGAGAGTCCCCTCCCAGAGGGGTTTGCTGGCCTTCTCTTTTACTGAAAACATCTGAGGGAACACTGTGTGGAGAGCAGAGGGCAGTGGAATAAAGCTTCGGTGATGGAGGCAGAAGCATCAGTAGGAACAGCCTTCAAGGAGGATGGTTCAGCACCGTGGGTGCCTATTCATATATCCTCCGTGCCCACCCATGATATCACACATACATGTATCTACATTCTGACACCGAAATTCCATCTCCATGAAATTCTGCTTGAGAAACAATTGAACCAGGTTGCACACATATACATACAAGGTTCCTCATTGCAGTGTTGCTTCTAAGAAGTTGGAAGCAGACTAAAAATGCATCAAGGGGAATAATTTAAGTAAATTTAAGCAATTTAATGATGTACGTAAATTTAAGCATTTCACCCTACAGGGCAATACTATGCTGGAAATGCAGATGGTGATGTAACATTCTATGGACACGGCACACTGTAAGATAACATTACAAAAGAGTGGTACTAGATATATTGATTTTGAATGTTGTGTATGTGTGCACAAGTGAAACAGACAGTCTGAGAGAAAATACCTTCACATGTTAGTTAAGGTCATTACTGTGTGGTGGAATGCTAAATCATATTTATTTTTCAAAAAACTTCTCCTGTGGGGTTGGATTTTTGAGTTTTAATTTTACAAAAATGGTAGGTATTCCTTTAATAATCTGAAAAAAACGACTATAACAGTTTCTATTTTGGATTTTTTTTATTAATAAGGAGGACAAGAGGAAGAGTAGCAATATACAGAAAAGGCAAAAGCCCACATGGCCCATGAGGCTTTCCCTGAACAAAGCACTAGCACCATTCCCAAAAAAGATTTCTGTTTTTACACAAAATTCCACTGACTATGCATATTATTGAGGAGGGGAAACAAATGCACCAAAACAAATCATCTGTCTACCTTACCTTTGTATTCCATAGGTAAAAATACCCCAGTCTGTACTATGCTTCTGAGATAGCAAATGATGTCCCTCCAAGACCCAAAATACAGCTAGAAATCTCAGCAATTGTGCCTTTTACACCGGGCTTATTAGTGTCTCTGTTTTTACAAATGGACATGTAAATCTATTACTTCACAAAGCCAAAGTGCTCTTTTTAAAGCACAGAAAATAGCACAGTAACATACCAGTAGAACGCATGCTTCTCACTGAGTCATTTCTGTATTTTAGTTTCACCTGCTCTATGCCAGGGTAAGATATCTGCAAACTCATAGCAAAAGAATTATAAGGATCTTTGAGACCATCCAATGCAATGCTCTCATTTTTCACAAGAAAAAACTCAGAACAGTCACCAAGTGAGTCAGTCAGGACTAAAACTGAGGGTCGGCCTCACAGTCTCCTGTTTTATCACTTCATCTCCAATTCCAGTCAAAGGTACAACTGTGTTTCCCCTTTCTAGAGAATCTGAATATTTTTGTAGCTAATGTTGACATAAATCAGACTTTGTGAGATAAAGAAACAGAGAGAAAAGCAGCAAACCTAACATAATACACCAGCTAGCTTTTCCAGATATATCTGAGAGATAGTTTCAAAAATGGAAAACACTCCATACACTGCTTTATACAATCCACTCTTGATTCTGTGATAGAAAAAGGTGAAGAGTTCACATGGAAAAGCCATCTGGGTCATTTGGTGACATTTTTAAAAGGTTTACTTTCAGACATGCATGATTTAAAGTGTTTTTCCAAGCATATTCAGTATAAAACACCCGGAAAATACAACAAAACATTAATGAGTAGAGAAAGAAAATATATCACACTATTCTACCAACAAAAGACAACCACAGTTAAAATTTCAGCATAGTTCCTTCTTGTTTTTTTTTCCTTTTCAAATTGTTGATACCTTAATATATATGTCATTTCTAGATTTGCTTTTCACCTAAATTACATCTAAGCATTTAAATAGTTGAGTAACAGCTATTTGTAAACATCCTTTTAATGTATGGACTGTATTCCATGGTATAGATATGCCAAATTTTACATTTTTTTCTGTATGTTGCATCATTTAGAGTTTTGCTATTATACATAATGTTATAATGAGCATTTTGAAAAATAAACCTCCATCTTAACCTTTGATTGTTTTCTTAATTTTAATTCCTAAAGTGGGGAATCAGTAGGTTAAGTATTATAAACATTTTAAAGTACCTGAAAGTTGGTACCAAATTTTCTTGTTTGTACCAAAGGTATATAAAAGTATTCATCTTATTGTGCTTTCCCAATAATATCATATTTTAAAATCTTTGTTAATCTTACCCTATTTTAATTTGAATCTGTCATTGAACAGCATCATATATTTTTTACAAATTGTGTTTCTAATTTGGAACATCTACTCTTGAGGTCTTTGCCCATTTATCTACTGAGTAAGAAGGGAAACATTTTTATTGAAGATATCCGATTATGTTTTCTTTAGTAAATAAAATAAAATACAACTTTTAAGCAAGTTAATAGCCTTTCTGAATTCACTAAAGCCTAACAAAACAAAACGCCTTGTTATATCAGTTAAGAGACATAGAGAAAATAGCAGAACACTTTTTTTTCCCCCATAAGTATATGTTCTATGGGCTCCATTTAGTAAGTGATATGTTTATGCAACTTTGTGTGACTGCTGATCAAGCGTCAGATTAACAAACTGTTGAAAATAAAATGAAAAGCAGGAGGATGTGGCTTATGAAAAATCACTTTTTAATAAAAGAATGTGCTCTGGTTCACACTGGTGGACTAAGAAAATCCATTTTACCTCCTTTCTCACCCAAAGTTATTTCTAAATGATACGAAAGGAGCACAGAAGTGTTAACCCATAACCACAGAGAGAATGGGAAGAAGCCGTTAGAAGGTGAGTGATTTCAATAAAAGTCTGTTGACTTAGAAGCCACAGCAAAGGAAACCACGACTTAAAAGGGGGTTTCAGCAAAGGAGAGAGCATACCGCCTACCACTACCCCAGAAAACTCAATTCTCAGAAATAGTGAGTAAACCAGAGAGTGGAAAAGCTGAACAGAGGGTTACAAATTACAAGTCAGCATGCTACTGCTACTGCTAAGTCACTTCAGTCCTGCCCGACTCTGTGCGACCCCATAGATGGCAGCCCACCAGGCTCCCCTGTCCCTGTGATGCTCCAGGCAAGAACACTGGAGTGGGTTGCCATTTCCTTCTCCGATGCATGAAAGTGAAAAGTGAAAGTGAAGTCCTGTCCGACTCTTAGCGACCCCATGGCCTGCAGCCTACCAGGCTCCTCCGTCCATGGGATTTTCCAGGCAACAAGTCAGTATACATAACTTAGAATTCCCAGCCTCCTGGCTCTCTAGGTGGGTTAACCTAAAGCCACCACTAGGTTTAAGGCAGTAAACATTTGTCTGGGCAGAAGTTAGACCATTATCATGGGTGTTAAAACCTCACTCTGGCAAGTCAAGCTCCTCCCCACCCCATTCCCATGCACACACTCTAAACTTGGACCCTTTAAGCATGCCATTTACAAGACCCATCCACCTTCTGAGGGTTTGCAAACAGCCCTTATATTGCCTTATTCTTTTACATATAACTACAGATCACCAGAAATCTAACATGCCAAGAAAGGCCAACATAGAAAATAAAAGGAGAAAGCAAAATAGCGGAAAACACGACATCATGGAAATATGACAATTTAGGGAAAAAAGATAAAAACTTAAAAGAAAATCAGGGACTTGCCTGGTGGTCCAGTGGTTAAGAATCCAACTAGGATTCATACCCGGTCAGTGAACCAAGATACTATATGAGGTGGAGCAACTAAGCCCCAGTTCTACAGCTACTGAGACTGTGTGCTCCAGAGCTTATGTGCCAAAAACTAAAGTCCTTGCCAGCTGCAAGGAAAGATCCCACATGACACAAAGGAAAACCCACTGTGACAACTAAGCTCCAGCACAGCCTAAATAAATAAATATTTTTAAAAAATAATAAGTATTTTAAAATAAATATTTTTAAAATTAATGAAATCAGTTAATATATTTTTAAAAATAATAGAATAAATAAATAAAATCTTTTTAATATCCTCAAGAATCACTTGAGGAGATACGGTAACTGAAATAAAACCAAAGTTATGTTTAAAAGGAAAAATCAGATAAAAAGAAGGATCCCTCAGGAATTATGTTCTTGTGCTCAGTCGCTCAGTCATGTCCAACTCTTTGCTATCCTTTGGAATGTAGCCCACCAGGCTCTTCTATCCATGGGATTTTTCAGGCAAGAATATGGGAATAGGTCGCCATTTCCTCCTCCTGGGGATCTTTCCAACTCAGGGATCAAACCCCTGTCTCCTATGTCTCTTGCATTGCAGGCAGATTCTTTACCCGATGACCCATGATTACCTAAGCAAAAAATTCAATAGACAGCTTAACGACAAACTTAGAGAAATCTCCTAGAATATGTATTAAATGTACAATATGTGAGAAAAAAAATAAGATATATAGATGATTGATCCATGAGATCTAGGTGGGGACTAATGGAAGTTTCAGATGAGAAAAACAAAACTGCAGGGCAAGAAATTACAGAAAATTTCCCTGAGCTAACGGGAGGCATGCATCTTCAAAATACAGGAATCTAGTCAATGTCAAGGAGAATGAATTGTAAAGTGTTAGAAAACTGAGGTTAAAGAGAAATTCCTAATAGCCTCCTAAAAATACTCCCACTCCTCCCAGAAAAGGTAGCCTATAGAAAAGGAAGGATCAGAATAAGAGCAGAATCAACAGTAGTAGTGTTGGATGCTAACAGACAGTAGTGAAGAGCTAGAAAACAACCCAACTAAATGAGAGAAATGGAGATCTCATGAGAAAGAGGGAGAAACACAGAATAGAAAGTCCAAATATGGGTGGCTTCCCTGTTGGCGCTAGTGGTAAAGAAACCGCCTGTCAATGCAGGAGACATGCATTCAGTCCCTGGGTCAGGAAGATCTCCTGGAGAAGGAAATGGCAACCCACTCCAGTATTCTTCTCTGGAGAATTCCATGGACAGACAAGTCTGGCTACAGTCTATACTGCTGCATAGAGTCGGACACGACTGAAGTGACTTAGCACAGCACAAATTTTGGAAAACCTGAAGATATGAGAGAGGCATGCACTCAGGAAAGGCAAGAGGACATCAGAAATCCCAGGAATATCAAGCACATGTAAGCTTATAAGAAAGACTTAAAAGATATATTACACACACTAGAAGACGGCTTGATTTTGACAAAATGACAAAGAAAAAGAATCCATTTGAACCTGACTCAAGACACAGGCTCCTCTGTGTATCACAGCAGTTGTGACACTGAATCATAGAAACCACTTGAGTTGGTAGTAAATAATTTAGCCAAGTCCTAATGATGCAAATCCTTTTCATTACCTACAATTTTGGAAAAATCACAAAGAAAGACCACGCTGGTGACAAAGCAAAAGTAAATTAAATTTGATAATGCAAAAATAATGGTATAGTTGAATGAGAACTGAAAGTGAAAGAGGGAAAAGAATAGTGAAGAAAGGGGTATGAGCACTCATACCTCATCTATGGTGAGAAGGTAAGGATGCTGACTAGCTGACAGACCTTGTGTCAGTGTGACCTTGAAGTGTCAAGACCAAAGATATGGAAGCAGTCTGAGTGTGTGTCAACAGATGAATGGATAAAGAAGATGTGAGATACATGCACACACACAATGGGATACTGCTGCTGCTGCTGCTGAGTCGCTTCAGTCGAGTCCAACTCTGTGCGACCCCATAGACAGCAGCCCACCGGGCTCCCCCGTCCCTGGGATTCTCCAGGCAAGAACACTGGAGTGGGTTGCCATTTCCTCCTCCAATGCATGAAAGTGAAAAGTGAAGTCACTCGCCGACTCTTCGCCACCCCATGGACTGAAGCCTTCCAGACTCCTCCATCCACGGATTTTGCAGGCAAGAGTACTGGAGTGAGGTGCCATTGCCTTCTCCGCAATAGGATCCTACTCAGCCATAAAAAGAATGAAAGTTTTGCCTTTTACAACAACATGGAGGGACTCGAAGGGTATTGTGGTAAGTGCAACAAGTCAGACGGAGAAAGAGAAATACTGTATGATATCACTTACATGTGGAATACAAAAAATAAAACAAGCTAGTGAATATAACAAAAATGAGACAGATACAGAGAACAAACAGTGGTTACAGGAAATAAGAGGTACAAACTATTATGTATAAAATAAGCTATTAATACAAGGATATATTGTATAATAAGGCAATATATCCGACATTTTATAATAACCATAAGAGAAGGGGACTTCCCAAGTGGCTTAGTGGTAAAGAATCTGCCTGCCAACGCAGGAGACAGAGGAGATGCAGGTTCCATTCCTGGGTCAGTTAGATCTTCTAGAGTAGGAAATGCCCACCCACACCAGTATTCTTGCCTGGAAAATCCCATGGACAGAGGAGCCTGGCAGGCTGCAGTCCATGGGGTCGCGACGAGTCTGACACGACTGAGCACTCACACCCTCCTGCATAAACGGAGTATAAACTTTAAAAGTTGTGAATCACTATACTGCACACCTACAACACATAATATGGTATATCAACTATACTTCAATTTAAAAATACATAAAGTTTAAAAATTAGAAGTTTTTAAAAGTTGGAAGAGCAATGGAAGTTGCATATAATATCCTGTTATTAGTGGGAAAATGTGAAAAGGTGATAAATAAGATAAATTTTCTTTCTTAGAAGAAAATCAGTATATAGCATCTGAAATTGATAAAAGATTAATTAGAAATATGGAGATAAAACCAGGAATGGATTACAGAGGGTGCTCAGTGGTAAAGAATCTGCCTGTAATGCAGGAGACCCGGGTTTGATCCCTGAGTCAGGAAGATCCCTTGGAGAAGGGAATGGCTACCCACTCCGGTATTTTTGCCTGGAGAATCCCATGGACAGAGGATCCTGGTGGGTTAGAGCCCACAGGGTCGCAAAGAGTCAGACACGACTGAGGGACTATCACTTTCACTTCATTTAGGTAGGGCAATAAGAAGGGAAAGGGTAGCATTAGGAACTGTCCATTTTCATTATAAGTGTTTCTGAACTATTTGATTCGTAAACTATGCGCTGGTTGTTGCTTTCATAAAAGCAAAACAAAAAAGAAAGTCATAAAAGGAGCAAGTGCACTATGTCAAGCTCTTTTACTAAAAACAAAAATAAATAATTGAACCTGGATGAAATTGTTGCTTCTGAGTGTCTGGACAACTCTGGAGAAATAGTGAGTTTTGTATAACTGGATTTATTTACAACAAGAAGGGAGCAAAGGCAGTGCACAGAGATGAGACACAATGTTTTTTTCCAACAGAACAACTGAGCATTCGGACTTAATGACAGGATGACATTCTGAGGTTTGGAGGGTAAGCACATCCTCTTCATTATCAAATCAAAGATTTTCCAGTATCAAAAGGGACCCTTCTCTCCATACTGGATTGTCCCTATACACAACCCCTCTCCCCTCACCCTACAGGTCCCGTCACGAGCTTAAATAAAGATGAAAACTGAACAAAAAGTTTCCTAGTGCAATTGCATCTTCTCTAATTTTCTCAAGATTGCTGCCTCCTGGCTGTTTCATATAATATCCCCCAAATGTATACCAAGTACATATTTTAATACCTAGCTAGGTACATTTCCCAGAATGTATTTTTAAATAGGCTGGTTGTGGGAAGGCTGGCAAGATACTAGTGATTCGATGTTGGGGCTACCACGCCCATATGTCTTAAAGGCCTGGCATCCACATTATTCAGAAAAGCCTGGGTAACATTACTGCACCCTGTGTTCACAGAGTTGGTTGGTTCTGGGTTCAATTACAATCGCTAGCAGTTTAAATGATAGCTGCTGTGCTATAACCTAAAATAAATTGCTTTTCTCAAGAAGCCATGTAAGCCTTTGCACTGCAACTTAGCAGAGCTGCTGGTTTTATCTCATCTGAAATTCAAACAGTGTACAAAAGCTGGGCCTCTGAACTCCTGTTTTTACATTGAGTGGCATTCTTCTACATTCCAGGGTATTCTCTCCCAAACTTCTACCCTGGAGCTAGATTTATGGGAAAGCAATGTTTCATTTTTTAATGCAAAAAATCATCATTTCGGTTTTGTTTTTCTATTTAAATCTCACACTTTGCCTGGGTTCTTTTGAGAGAACTGTACTACTGGAGGCAAGATTTGTTCTTCTCATTTTGATGGCTGGAAAGCTTATCTGCCACTATGGGCAAAGACAAGTGTGGGGACATCAGCACGCAAATGAATGCAGGTAACTCTGTGTGCATGCTGCTGCTGCTAAGTCGCTTCAGTCGTGTCCAACTCTGTGCGACCCCATAGACGGCAGCCCACCAGGCTCCTCCATCCGTGGGATTTTCCAGGCAAGAGCACTGGAGTGGGGTGCCATCGCCTTCTCCAGCATGCATGCTAAGTCACCTCAAGTCATGTCTGACTCTTTGAGATGCTATGGACTGTAGCCCTCCAGGCTCCTCTATCCATGGGAATTCTCCAGGCAAGAATACTGGAGTGTGTTGCCATGCCCTCCCCCAGGGGATCTCCCCGACCCAGGGATCAAACCCATATCTCTTATGTCTCCTGTATTGGCAGGTGGATTCTTTACCACTAGCACCATCTGGGAAGCCCAGGCACTCTGTACAAATATATCCCCTTTCCTTCTCTTCATGGGAAAAGGAAACAGTCAGTGTTCAGAACCTGAAGTAGAAATTCTGCCTTTTCCCACCCTCACTTACCCGTGAGTTTTGCCCAAAAGTCCATGGACTCAAGCTCACCAATATTCCCCTGAGCACATTCAGACCAGTGCCGCTGAAGGGATACACAGCTGCCTCAGCATTCCTCTGACAGAGATGACTTCTGGTGCCTCAGACGCCTTTCCACAAAGGCAATTAGAAAAGTTCCCAGCGTTCACCACATTCTTCAGATTTAACAAGGCAACATAATTAACGCTGCTGTTTTTCTGCCAGTCAACAAGAGAAAGTTGCCCTTCCAAGAGATGTTTTTCATGTTTACAAAAATAATCCATTAATATGTTTCCCTTTCAGATGTTTTCCTTCTACTGAGACTGAAAGAGCTTGGTTTGGGGTGTGCTATATGGTGTGTGCTCAGCAGCTTTTCTCTGAAAGGGGAAACTTCTTCATGTCCATCAAAAAGAACAAGCAGGACAAAAGGCAAAAGAGCAAGATGAACACTTTAGACCAGATTGAAACAGAACCACTGTGAAGGCAGGGAAGATCGATTTCTATCACATGCGTGGAGCCATGCCAAGGGGGAAAATGGAATGCCCCTCATGTGAATCCCCCCGCAGTTCTGTGGTATGAATTCTTTGAACTTTGATAATCAGAGATTTAAGTATATTGGTTCTCCACCACGATCCTTATGGGGGAACTAGGAAATGGTGTGTGTGGTGGGCGACAGTGGTAGGGGGGTGATGTTCCAATGTCCCTGTAATTGAGGGCAATACTGATATCTGGAGGACATTCTAAATGTTGCTAAAAGTTCTGCAGTGTGTTATCTCCACACAGCATAGAACAGAACTGCCTAGAATGCCAATAGATCCCCTTTGGAAACACTGACCGCAGTCGAGAAGGCAAGATGAGCTGACTGCCTGGGTCCTGTGTTTTCTCATTTTGCAAACCCTGGGCTCCTGGCAGATAATCACTAACTGATAGAATCAACTAGCGGTTTAAAGAAGGCAAGTCACTTATTAAGTCAACAAATACGTATTAAATTCCTGCTGCTTACAGCACAATTTATACAATACATAGACCATAATTGGCCCTCTAACGAAGCCCGAAGTGTCATTTTCTCCATAACGGCCTTCCTCATGACCTCAACTAAAACTAATCTCTCGGTAAAGAGAGAAAATAACTTATTAGGGTTGTAGATGCTGGAACCAAAAATTCTTGGGTTCTAATCCAGATTCTGCCACTGACTAGGCTTGTGACTTTGGACTAGTTGCTTAATCTGTGTCTTGGTTTCCTGGAAAGTGGGAATAACATTGCTGCTTGGGGACAAAATGGAATTAATAATGATATAAAGTCATGAGAACAGTACCTGACACATAGTAAGTGCTCAAAATTATATGTATTCTTACATATAATTTTTTAAAAGAGTTTTATAGACATAATTTTAATGGAAAAATGATTGAGCTAATTACAGATTCATATGCAATTGTAAAAAATAAATCATATCCTGTGTATATTTTATCCAGTTTCCTCCAGTGGTAATACTCTTCAAAACCATAGTATAATAGCACTACCAGGATACTGACATTAATACAATATACCAATCTTATTTAGAATTCTCCAAATCCCAGTTTTACTTGTACTCATTTCATTGTGTGTGTCTGTATATGTATCAAGTTCAAAACAATTTTATAACCTGTGAATCCACCACAGTCAAGATACTGAGCAGATCTAACACCACACAAAGATCCTTCATCTTGAGCTTTTATGACCTCACCCACCTTTCACTTCCCCTCCCTCAGCTCCATCCCTAAACCCTGGCAATCCCTAGCCTGTCCTCCATTTCTAAAACTTTGTAATTTAAATATATCACTTAAATGGAATCATAAGGTATATAATTTCATCACTTGTATGTGGAATCTAAAATATGATTCAAATGGACTTATTTAGAAAACAGAAACAGACTCACAACATAGAAAACAATCTTACGGTTACTAAAGGGGAAAGCAGGGAGGGACAAATTAGGAATTTGGAACTAGCAGATACAAAGTACTATATATAAAAACAGATAAACAAAAAGGCCCTACTGTGTGGAACAGGAAACTATATTCAATATCTTGTAATAACCTATAAATGAAAAAGAATGTATATATGTATATGTATATACATGTATATACATATGTAGGAATGTATATACATGTATATATATATATACATGTATATATATATATGTATACGCATACATATATATATATATATCTGAAACACCTTGTTATCTATCAGAAACACAAAAACTGTAAATCAACTATACTTCAATCTTTAAAAATCGAAAAACAGAAACCCTAAACGTAAAATACGTAATTTACTGAGAATGGCTTTTTTCACTCAACACAGCTCTCTGAAGAATCACCCAAGTTGTTGACTGTACCGGTAGTTCATTCATTTTGACTGCTGAGTAGAATTCCATGGGTACCACAGTTTATTTAACCACTCATCTGTTAGAAACATCTGGGTTACTTCCAGATTTTGGCTATTATGAATGAAGCTGTTATGAACAATTATGTAACAAGTTTTTATGTGAACATGAATTTTCATTTCTCTGAAATCAGTGCTCGAGAGTGCAATTGCTGGGTCATATGGTAGCTGTATGTTTAGTTTTGTGAGAAACTGCCAGATTGTTTCCCAGAGCGGCTGTGTCATTTTACATCCCTGCTAACAACATATGAGTGAATAGTTTCTCTGCATCCTCACCAATATTTGGTGTTGTCATTATTTTTTATTTTAGCTATTCTGACAGATGTGAAGCCATAGCTCATTATAGTTTTAATTTGTATTTCTCTGATGGCTGCTGCTGGTGCTAAGTCGCTTCAGTCGTGTCCGACTCTGTGCAACCCCGTAGACGGCCTCCTACCAGGCTCCTCTGTCCCTGAGATGGCTAGTGATGTGGAATATCTTGTAGTGGGCTTATTTTCCATCTGTACATCTTCCTCAGTGAAATGACTATTCATATCTTGTGCCTATTTTCTAATTAATTGCTTGCTTTTTATTTTTGAGTTTTAGGAGTTCTTTACATATTCTAGATACTAGTCCTTTATGGAATATGTGGTTTGCAAATATTTCTTCCAGCTTAGAGACTGTCTTTCTATTCTCTTCACATGGCTTTCACAGAGAAAAGTTTTCATTTTTTTGAAGTCCAATCTATCTATTGTTCCTTTTATAGATTTATGTTTTTGGTGTGAAGTCTATGAATTCTATGCCTAGAATGAGATCCCAAGACCTAGACTCACATCTCTTATGCATATATGTCTAATATTTTTTGTAATTTTACCCTGTACATTTAAGTCTGTAACCCATCTGAGTTAGTTTCTGTATAAGGTATACATTTAGATCAATGTTTTTATTTGTTTTTTGCCAATGGATGTCTAATTGTCCAACATCATTTCTTTTTTAAAAGCCTGGGTTTCCTCCATTGAGTTGCCTTTGCACCTTTGCAAAAAATCATTCGAGCACGTGTGACGATCTATTTCTGGATCCTCCATTGTGTTCCATTCTGTCCTCTGCCAATATCTTATTGGCTTCATTACTATGGCTATATAGGTAGCTTTAATATTGGATAGAGTGATTCCTCCTACTTTATCATTCTATGCCATGATATAGCCCAGTTGGTAAAGAATCTGCCTGCAATGCAGGAGACCCTCATTGGATTCCTGGGTTGGGAAGATCCCCTGGGGAAGGCACAGGCTACCCACTCCAGTATTCTTGGGCTTCTCTTAAGGTTCAGTTGGTAAAGAATCTGCCTGCAGTGCGGGAGACCTGGGTTTGATCCCTGGGTTGGGAAGATCCCATAGAAAAGGAAAAGGCTACCCACTCCAGTATTCTGGCCTGGAAAATTCCATGGACTGTATAGTCTATGGGGTCACAAAGAGTCAGACACAACTAGACGACTTTCACTTTCACATGATTGCTTTAGCTATTATAGGGCCTGTATCTTCACATATAAATTTTAGAATAAGCTGGTAGGAATTTTTTTAGGAATTGCATTAAACCTTGGATTAATTTGGGGAGAACTTATATCTGTACTATGTTGAGACTTCCAACATGTATTGGAAGTTCTTGGATTTCTTTTACCAGCATTTTGCAATTTTCAGCAAGAACAAATCCTGAGTGAATTTTGATAAGTGTGTATATAATATTTCATTTTCTTTGTAACTACTGTAAATTGTATTGTGTTTAAATTTTTGGTTTCTGCATGTTTACTGTTAGCATATGGACATACAATTAATTTGTGGATTAACTGCTGAACCCACTTATTAGTTCTGGGAGTTTTTGTTTTTGTTGCAGATTCCTAGAGATTTTCTAGGTAGGAAATTCTGTCATGTGAAAATAGAGCTAGTTTTATGCATTCCTTTCCAATCTGAATGCTTCCTCCTTTCTATGACTACAGTGGCCAGAACTTCCAGTACCATATAAAACAGAAGTAATGAGAGTGAACATCCTTGCTGTGTTCCCAGTCTTGGATTCTCTTTATCAAGTTGAGGTAATTCACCTCTATTCCTAAATTGCCAACAATTGTTATTATAAGTGATTGTTGGATTTTGTCAAATGCTTGTTCTGAGTTAATAGATATGATCATATCATTTTTTTTCTTCAGCTTATCGATATGGTAGATTACCGTGATTCATTTTCAAGTGCTCAACCATCCTTGAATACCAGTGTTAAATCCCACTTGGTCATGGTACATAATTCTTTTTACACATTGTTGGATTTCATTTGCTAATATTTTCTTGAGTATTTCTGTGTTAAAGTTCACAACAGATATTGGACTGGAATATCTTTATGTGGTCTTTTAGGAAGTGTTCCTACCTTTTCTATTTTCCTAGATTATGTAAAATTGATATTAATTCTTCTCAAAACATTTGGTGGACTTCTCCAGTGAAACAATGTGTTCCTAGAGAATTCTTTGTGGGGAGAATTTTAAATGTTATCTCAATTTTTTAAATGGTTACTCAGGATGTCCATTTCATCCTGGCTAAATTTAGCTGGTTCATAGTTTATGAAAAATTGATCCTTTTCTTCTAAGTAGTTGACTATATGAAAATGAAGTATCTTGAACATAGTGGGTTTGCCCTATGGATGAATAAATGAATGAATGAATACTTACGTGTATTTTCTTTGGGTCTGTACAATGGAGCAGACCTACCAGTTAAGCGCACACCCCTGCAAATGAACACAGGAGAAACAGGTAAAATCTCGCTTAATGTGATTTACCAAAACGTGGCTCAGAACATAGGCTCACCTGGTCGTCGGCTCACTCAGGTCATCACACTAATTTTTCTGCTTCCTGCAGATTAGAAAATGAGGTAATGCTGGGGCAGACCTCCTCACTATTACTTCCTTTATTACTCCCTTCAAGCCTGTACCCTGAACACACATACGCACACACTTCAAGCATCCAATTTTTCAGAGAAGGTAGGAAGTCAGAAAGGGAAATATGTCACATTTTCTTTCTAGAAATGAAACTACCACATCTCCAATAAAAAATGAGTAGGAAACACAGATACCTAATAACAAATACCACAGAACAATATTGCTGGGAAACCCCAATTTTTAGAGCTCATAGAAACATCACTAAGGAGTGCATGTAAGAGACAGAGGGCCCCAGGCAGGCCATGCAGTGGAATGTAAGGCCAGGTCCCACTGAGGCTCAGAAGTAGGAGTGATGAAATAGCAAGCAAGAAGAGACCTTAGGCAATTGAGTTCTTCCACTGAGCAGGAAAGGTTTAAAAACAAAGGCTTTAGGAAGGAAAAGGCTAGATGCTGGACTTCCCATTTAACTACTGGAATCATGCATTGTCACCAAGCAGTATGATCTCTTGGCCTTTTAAGATCTTTAGGCACTCATATCTCATATTTACTGCACATGTGTATCTCTGTTTCGGTTTTGATTTTTTGAGAAACAGAAGTTTACTTTTAATGGAGTCAAATCCACGATGCTTTTCTTTTGTGATCTTTTCTTTTTGCCTCTCTCACTGTCATTGGGATAAACATTCATTTCCTTTCTAGCTTTCTAATGATTAATTTTATACATGTATTGCCTTAATCCAGCTGGAATTAATTTCAGGCTATAGTGCATGGGAGACTATAGTTCTTCCAAATTGACTGCATTCTTTTTTTTTAACTGATTGATAAGTAAAAAATAAAACTTAGTTTCTGGTGCAGTGAATGGGCCCTCAGGTAGAAAACCAAGGCCTACTTCAAGACTTAACTTCTTTCAAAGTCCTGCGTTGTCTGATAGTCAACTCCTAGAAATAGTTGCCTCATATATTTAATCTAATTTTATAGCTCTTCATGACAGATGGTCAAGACTGGCACCAGACACTTCATTGCAGCTATGCAGAAATCCTTAATTCTCTAAAACGGCACCCCACTCCAGTACTTTTGCCTGGAGAATCCCATGGATGGAGGAGCCTGGTAGGCTATAGTCCATGGGGTGGCTAAGAGTCAGACACGACTGAGCGACTTCACTTTCACTTTTCACTTTCATGCATTGGAGAAGGAAATGGCAACCCACTCCAGTGTTCTTGCCTGGAGAGTCCCAGGGACAGAGGAGCTAGTGGGCTGCCGTCTATGGGGTCGCACAGAGTCGGACACGACTGAGGTGACTTAGCAGCAGCAGCAACTGACTTTGAAAACTAAAATGCATTACTATCTTTCCTCACTACCATCTCCGTCACCTGAATATTACAAATGATCCTCTTTCCCTGACCACCCACTGCTATACAGTGCACATGAATGATGGATAATACTTCTCAGGTGAATTACCCAGGCTTCCTTTTCTCACTCCTTTCCCCATATTCTTGAATATCTGATTGACAGTCAATGTCTCTGCCTCAGGAACGGAGGAAGCCCAATAAAGGGAGAAGGGAAGCTCAAATTACTCCATAATTTTTCTTTTCAAAAACTCTGAACATCAACTGGGTATGGTAAGTTTGACAATGAGATATGGATATTACATAAAAATTTCAGTTTCTCTAACTCACCAGCTTCCAGCAGCATCACCATAGTTAGCCCTTTCCCAAAGGTAGTAATAATTATGTATTTATGTATTGGTTGTACCTCTATGCAATAAACCCTCTATACCTTCATATGAGGATTCAACCAAACACAGATTGAAAATATTTTTCAAAAATTCCAGAAACTCCAAAGAGCAAAATATGAATTTGCCGCACATCCACAACTATTTACATAGCATTTACATTGTACTTACAACAGTTTACATAGCATTTACATTGTATTAGGGATTATATCTAGTGCGTGCCTGCTCAGTGACTCAGTTGTGTCAGACTCTTTCGGACCCCAGGGACTGTAGCCCACCAGGCTCCTCTGTCCATGGGATTCTTCAGGCAAAAATATTGGAGTGGGTTGTCATTTCCTCCTCCAGGGGATCTTCCCAACTCAGGGAATTAATTCATGTCTCCTGCCTTGGCAGGCAGATTCTTACACCACTGAGCCACCTGGGAAGCCTGTAAGTAATCTAGAGACGATTTAATGTCTAAGAGAGGCTTGTGGAGGTTGTATGCAAATACTGTCCCGTTTTTCATAGGGGACTTGAACACTCATGGATTTTGGTATCTGAGTGGGGTGTCCTGGAACAGATCTCCCACTGATACCAAGGGAGTATAGGCAGCAGGTTACACTCTTTACCAATGAGCTGCATCTATCTCTGTGATAAAATCTGATCTCAGCTTATCAAAGAGCTTATCAAGACCAACAGCATTTAGTAATGACACTGCCTTCCAAACGTGTCTGTTTTAGAATAAACTTTCTTTGTACCATTTTTAGCTTCTACGTGTTTGAATAAAGGTAAGCTCACAGCTAAATGAACCCTGAGAAAGCAGTTTCAAATAAGTAAGATTAAGCAGTGTTCTTTATTAGAAGTAAAGGAAGACAATTGTTTAGGAATGTTCAAGGATTACTCTGCTTCTTTTCAACTCTTTATTGATTTTATCTTAAAGGTAAAACATAGTACCTGGCTTGGGCTTTAAATACAGATAAACAATCTAAATAGGCTGCAGTTAAGCACGTCATTCTTCAAAGATCACCTCAGAAAAGAGAAAGTGGCTCCCAACTTGTCACAAATCAAATACATTTAAGAAAAGCAAATGTGAATAGCAGGTAAGGATGGGGGTCAGGGAGAAGTAGATTAGGCACTTCAGATGGGCCCTTTCAGAAAGTTTTGCTGAGATATTTTGAAATGGCTCATATATCTACCTGGCCAAAGTGGTATCATTTCTTAAGTGTATCAATGACTGTGCATTAGTAAATTATAGCTTCACCTCAAGTTCACTTTTACAAGGTGTATTGACCATGTTTATTTTTACTATGTATATTTGACAATCCCTCAGTTGTGGAGAATGTAAATGGAAACAAAGGGTGAGATTTTGTGTCAGCAAAAACCTAGACAAAACAGCAATTTTGAGAGATGGATGGGAGGATAGATGGATGGATGGATGGATAGATAGACAGATAGATGAATGGATAGCTAAGACAACCACTAGGTACATTTTTTGTTACTTATTTGCTCTACATTTTTGGGGGAGTGCTACCAGGCTAGGGTACAGAGGAGAACCAGTTAGAAATAGTTTCATTATGGAGCTTACAGTCTACCATAATAGACAGGGTGGAGGACTCAAGACAGGCAGAAACATCTAATATGTCACCAAATTCTTTGCTTAAAGAATGTAATCAAAATGAGTTACCCAACAACTTACAGTGGCCGCTATCTGCCATTACATACATGCCAGACAAGAGAATAAAAGATCTACAACCTCTCTTTGACATGCTTTGGAGACATGGATCATGACTATTCCCTGTAAATTCCTACCTAAACCCTTCAAACACAGGAAATTACTAAAAGATGTCAATGTCACTATCACAAGTCTCTCAAGAACCCATTAATACCATCTGAACAATAAAACTGACTAAGGCTTGCTTTTGCCTTTTCTGCTGTTGTCAAGCTGTTTAAAGAAGATCTAAATCAGATGCAAATTCATCATATTTCCCTTCAAGGACACTTATCATAAAATCTGCTAATGTATATTTTTTGGCAAATAAAATCATATTTGCTTATGTCTGATTCTCATTGTTGTATGGCAGGAACCAACACAATATTCTAAAGCAATTTTCCTTCAATTAAAAAATAAATTAAAAAATCATATTTGCCAAATCATTTATACGTTTTGCAACACAATCCTATTTTCATCTAGCAACTGAATGAAGCCAATCTATCTAGCAGGAAAGTAAAAGAAATCTTTATTGCCAAATCACAAGATGAATTACATATAGTCATTTGGTGGAAGGCAAAATTAGAAAGTATCAGTCTTGCAATTTGATTGGCCATGTAACTGACAGATTTCCCTGAAAGAAGGTCTCCAAAACACCATCTAATCTAGAGTTGAACAGTTTCCAGGCCCTTATCCTGCCCTCCTGTTTCAAGTTGCACACATGGAATCAGTTATCCACAGAAAGCCCAGGACTGGGGTTATGGGGTAAACAGATTACGATCCTAACTTGCAAAAGATTTACAGTTTTCAAATGACCCTAATTCTGCCAAAAGAATTTCTCCAGCCTGTGCATGATGGCTGTCCATAATGGAGGTAGATTCAGTTCAGTTCAGTCACTCAGTAGTGTCTAACTCTTTGCGAAACCATGGACTTCAGCATGCCAGGCTTCCCTGTCCATCACCAACTCCTGGAGCTAATCAAACTCATGTCCATTGAGTCGGTGATGCCATCCAACCATCTCATCCTCTGTCACCACTTCACCTCTCGCCTTCAATCTTTCCCAGCATAAGGGTCTTTTCAAATGAGTCAGTTCCTCACATCAGGTGGCCAAAGTATTGGAGTTTCCGCTTCAACATCAGTCCTTCAATGAACACTCAGGACTGATCTCCTTTAGGATAGACTGGTTGGATCTCCTTGTAGTCCAAGGGACTCTCAAGAGTCTTCTCCAACACCACAGTTCAAAAGCATCAGTTCTTCAGCATTCAGCTTTCTTTATAGTCCAACTCTCACATCCATACATGAATGTTGGGAAAACCATAGCTTTGACAAGATGGACCTTTGTTGGCAAAGTAATGTCTCTGCTTTTTAATATGCCATCTAGGTTGGTCATAACTTTTCTTCCAAGGAGCAAGTGTCTTCTAATTTCATGGCTGCAGTCATAATCTGCAGTGATTTTGGAGTACAAAAAAATAAAGTTTCTCACTGTTTCCATTGTTTCCCCATCTATTTGCCATGAAGTGATGAGACTGGATGCCATGATTTTAGTTTTCTGAATGTTTAGTTTTAAGCCAACTTTTTCACTCTCCTCTTTCACTTTCATCAAGAGGTTCTTCAGTTCTTCTTCGCTTTCTGCCATAAGGGTGGTATCATCTGCATATCTGAGGATATTGATATTTCTCCTGGCAATCTTGATTCCAGCTTGTGCTTCATCTAGCACAGCATTTCTCATGGTTTACTCTGCATATAAGTTAAATAACGACAACATACAGCCTTGATATATACTCCTTTCCTGACTTGGAACCAGTCTGCTGTTCCATGTCCAGCTCTAACTATTCCTTCTTGACCTGTATACAGATTTCTCAAGAGGCAGTGATCTGGTATTCCCATCTCTTGAAGAATTTTCCACAGTTTGTTGTGACCCACACAGTCAAAGGCTTTGGAAGTGTCAATAAAGCCAAAGTAGATGCTTTTCTGGAACTCTCTTGCTTTTTTGATGATCCAACAGATGTTGGCAATTTGATTTCTGGTTCCTCTGCCTTTCTAAATCCAGTTGAACATCTGGAAGTTCATGGTTCATGTATCGTTGAAGCCTGGCTTGGAGAATTTTGAGCATTACTTTGCTAGTGTGTGAGATGAGTGCAATTGTACGGTAGTTTGAACATTCTTTGGGATTGGAATGAAAACTGACCTTTTCCAGTCCTGGGGCCACTGTTGAGTTTTCCAAATTTGCTTACATATTGAGTGCAACACTTTCACAGCATCATCTTTTAGGATTCTAGATAGCTCAACTGGAATTTCATCACCTCTACTAGCTTTGTTCATAATGATGCTTCCTAAGGCCCACTTGACTTCACATTCCAGGATGTCTGGCTCTAGGTGAGTGATCACACCATTGTGGTTATCTGGGTCATGAAGATCTTTTTGGTATAGTTCTTCTGTGTATTCTCGCCACCTCTTCTTAATACCTTCTGCTTCTGTTAGGTCCATACCATTTCTGTCCTTTATTGAGCTCATCTTTGCATGATATGTTTCCTTGGTATCTCTAATTTTCTTGAAGAGATCTCTAGTCTTTCCCATTCTATTGTTTTCCTTTATTTCTTTGCATTGCTTGCTGAGGAAGGCTATCTTATTTCTCCTTGTTATTCTTTGGAACTCTGTATTCAAATGGGTATATCTTTCCTTTTCTCCTTTGCCGTTAGCTTGTCTTCTTCTCTCAGCTATTTGTAAGGCCCCCTCAGAGAACCACTTTGCCTTTTGCATTTCTTTTTCTAGGGGATGGTCTTGATCACTGCCTCATGTACAATGTCATGAACCTCCATCCATAGTTCTTCAGGCACTCTATCAGATCTAATCCCTTGTATCAGAACAAGATTTACTATTTGTTTTTTCTGCTCTTTCCTCAGACTCTTCTAGTTGCAGACATATTAGTGACACAATAAATAACTTCTCATTTTCTGTCTTTAGGGCTTTTATGCTTGCAGGTAATATGGAATCCCATTTTTGATCCTAAAACAGAAATCATGTGCAAACTTTCATCAGTAATATAAATATACAGCAGTAATCAATCAATGATAATAGATACTGACTTGTATTGGGAACTGTTTTAGGCTCTTTTCATTCATGATCTCATTAAACCCTTACAATTCCTATATGACATAAAATTACTCCCTGTAGCCCGTTTAAGTATTTTCATATAGAATTCCCCCCACTATTTCAAGCATAGGCAGAAGTTGGCAGAATAGGAATAGGTAAAAGAATAAGATTCTGTCCAGTTGGGGAAAAAAACCCACAATCTTCATTAAGACTTACGAATTTTAGAAAGAGGGGGGAAAATCTGTTAATTATGATTACAGAAGCACTATTTGCTCACTGCACCCAATTTTAAAATTATAGCAAAGGATTTTTTAAATCACATATTTATTACAGAGAGAGAAACACAGATCAAGTTTTTAACTTCCCAGTCTTATTTCACATGTGCCTTCACTTTTTCCTGTTTGCCAATGTTTTAAAACAACTATAGATCATATAGCAAAACAATTTTATACCCTTTTTCATTGAAAATTATCTTTTAAGGATTTTTCCCATGTCACTAAATAATAATTTTAAAAGGAGTTTCAAATCATAACATATGTACCATAATCTACCAATTCCCCAATTTGCCAAAAGATTAATAGACTATTTAATTATATTATAAATACTACATACAATTAGAATTTTTGTCTGCATCTTGATTTCCTTCTGAAAAAATTCTAGAAATGAAACTACTGGAGCAAAAATCTGAAAACTTTCTTTTCTAGGGAGGCTGTCTTTATGCACAATTTCACCTCAAAAGAGTTTACGAGGTCTAGGTAATAGCATCATTTATTTAATACTTGCCAAATAGTTAAAAATGATTTGGCTCTGCATGTTTTAGATTTTTATATAACTGTATCACTCTGTATTCTCTTGCAAATTGACTTGTAAAATTTTTTACTTCACAGTATTTTTGAGATTCATCTATGTGAGTATGTATTGTTCTCATTCATTCTTTTTGCTTTTCAAAAATCATCTCTTGAACAAATATTTCATAATATGTATTCATTACACACTGGTGCATATTTATGCTTTCTTGAATTATCAAAAAAAAAAAAAAAAAAGACCCTGCAGTTGTACATATCATGCAGACATCTCCCTGGGCACACAAGTCATGGGTTACGCACATGCCTTCAACTTTCTGGATGATGCCACCCTATATTCCATAGTGGCCACACCAGTTTGCTCCATTAATTAAACTCCTGTTGCTTCACAAGCTGACCAACCCTTGGTATTATTAGATTTTTAAATTTATCTTGCTAACAATATGGATGTAAAAAGCTATGGAAGGGTGATTTTAATTTACATTTCCTGATCACTTTTTAGGTTGCACAGTCATCCATCCACTAATTGGCCACTTGTATAGAATTCTACCCACGTTTCTATGCATCTTTAAATTTCTGATTATTTATAGTAACTGTTTGTATATTTTGTGCTAATTTTCTGCTTTTAAACATTTACAAATCCAAGCATAGCCTGCAGAGTGTCACCCTGGTTAACACTTTCCTGGTAAAATGGCTCTTGGTTTTTAGAATACAAATTTCATAAGAGATATTTTTTGCCAATGTTCATTTGACAAAAAATTTAGATTTATGATACTAAACTCAATACAAAAATTTTGACAAAATGATATACAGGAAAACCCTTGAGATACTTCCCAAACCTGTTCAGTAGATTGTGAGAACCACGTGCAGTATCCTTCCCTGTATCTGGTCTTTGTTTCTTCCCACCCCTGATCCATGTATATCATATCATGGGAGATATCATCTGCCTGAAAAAAGACCTGTGTGGATTATGCCAAAGAATGCTCAAACTATCACACAATTGCACTCATCTCACATGCTAGCAAAGTAATTCTCAAAATTCTCCAAGCTAGGCTTCAACAGTATGTGAACCATGAACTTCCAGATGTTCAAGACGGATTTAGAAAAGGCAGAGGAACCAAAGATCAAATTGCCAACATCTGCTGGATCATTGAAAAAGCAAGAGAGTTCCAGAAAAACATCTACTTCTGCTTTATTGACTATACCAAAGCCTTTGACTGTGTGGATCACAACAAACTGCGGAAAATTCTTAAAGAGATGGGAATACCAGACCACCTTACCTGCCTTTTGAGAAATCTGTATGCGGGTCAGGAAGCAACAGTTAGAACTGGACGTGGAACAACAGACTGGTTCCAAATAGAAAAAGGAGTACGTCAAGGCTATATATTGTCACCCTGCTTATTTAACTGATATGCAGAGTACATCATGAGAAATGGGCTGGATGAAGCACAAGCTGGAATCAAGACTGCTGGGAGAAAAATCAATAACCTCAGATATGCATATGACACCAGCTTTATGGTAGAAAGTGAAGAAGAACTAAAAAGCTTCTTGATGAAAGTGAAAGAGAAGAGTGAAAAAGTGGGCTTAAAACTCAACATTCAGAAAACTAAGATCATGGCATTTGGTCCCATCACTTCATGGTAAATAGACAGGGATGCAATGAAAACAGTGAGAAACTTTATTTTCTTGGGCTCCAAAATCACTGCAGAGTGTGACTGCAGCCATGAAATTAGAAGATGCTTGCTCCTTGGAAGAAAAGTTATGACCAACCTAGACAGCATATTAAAAAACAGAGACATTACTTTGCCAACAAAGGTCCATCTAGTCAAAGCTATGGTTTTTCCAGTGGTCATGTATGGATGTGAGAGTTGGACTATAAAGAAAGCTGAATGCCGAAGAATTGATACTTTTGAACTGTGGTGTTGGAGAAGACTCTTGAGAGTCCCTTGGACTGCAAGGAGATCCAACCAGTCCATTCTAAAGGAGATCAGTCCTGAGTGTTCATTGAAGGACTGATGTTGAAGCTGAAACTCCAATACTTTGGCCACCTGATGGAAGAGCTGGCTCATTTGAATAGACCTTGATCCTGGGAAAGATTGAAGGCAGGAGGAGAAGGGGCCAACAGAGGATGAGATGGTTGGATGGCATCACCGACTTGATGGACGTGAGTTTGAGTAAACTCCGGGAGTTGGTGATGGACAGGGATGCCTGACATACTTCAGTCCATGGGGTCACAAAGAGTCAGACATGACTGAGCAACTGAACTGTAACTGTAACTATGGATTATGGGGAACACTGTAGCTGTTTCTGTGTTTTTCCTTACCTTGTAGTCTGGTTCTGAGTTAAGAGAGGAAAATAAAGTAATTATGATAGGAAAAAAAAAAAAACTTTGAAAAGCAAGCTGAGCGTCAACATAAGAGACATATTTCAGACCTTGTAGGTGCTAAAAGGTCATCATAGCATCAAGGTGAGCCACCCCCTGCCACTGTGTGCTTATACTGAAAGCATTTAACAAAATATTTACTTTACTTATAAATATTATATATAATTATAATTTCTGCTTGTGTCTCTGTTTCCTTCTGAAAGATTTCTAGAAATGATATCAGTGGATCAAAAAATACAAAAAACTTTCTTTTCTAGGGAAAGAATATTTTCTTTTTTATACACAATATCACTGCAAAAGAATTCATGTTGGCTTTCACATTTACCAAAGAGTTAAGAAACTCTTAAAGACAACTGCAGAGAAGGAAGCAAAGCAATGCTACATACAAAGTAAATGTTTTTAACAACCATTTAATTGTTAAGTGTTCAAGAATACAATTGTAAATTTTTAAAATCCTAGTATCATAGATTATTATATGTGTATTGTGTGTATTTCACTGTGTTTTACTAATATTTTAGGAAATTGGTTGGCAAGCTGGATTGACATATTACACATTATCCTTTTTTCTCAATTAAAATAATGGTTGTCTCTCGGAAACTATTGTTGGGTAAAACATCTGATGATCAAGTACAAATTACTCACATCAAACAAGGGACATCTACGTTTTTTTCCTAATGTATTCTTTCTCTTTTACTCTTTGCTTGATTCATCCTTTCCAATTCTACTTTCACACATTTTCTCATTTCATCCTGGCAACAACACTGCAATGTAGGTATTATACTATGACCACAGTTTAGGAATGAGGACACTGAGATTCTGGGAGGTCTACAGTTGGCTGTATTCCTTTCCTGCCTGTGGTTGATGTAACAAATTACCACGAACTTGGTGCATAAAAGAACAGAAACTGATATTCTCACAATTCTGGAGGCCAGATGCCCAAAATCAAGGTACATTACTGAACTCTATCAATTTTAATGTTATTTTTCAGTTGTGTCTTGGAATTTGAAACAGATAACTATATCTTTTTAAACAGTACTGGTTTATTTCTTATGTCCATATGTAACTCATATTTAATCTTTTCACCTTAATCCTTTGGCTTGGATTGTGTTGAATAGTGACTAGTACAATGTTGAAATAGTTACAGGAATAGCAAGCATATTCATCTCATTTGTGGCAGTAAGGAGAATATTTCCAATACATATCTTGCTATAGGTTTTCTGATATTTACCTTGTAATATGATTTGTATGTTCATCCTTTCCTAACAGGTTTCTGCCATGTCATTAGTGGTAAAGAACCTGTTTACTGAATGAGTATTGTTTGTTGTGTTGTTTAATATGAAAGAGGAGGCTATTAATTTATTACTTTTGTTTTCTGTAGAATGATTTTGTTACTTTCTTTTAACAATGAAAGCTCTTAAATGTTAACAGTGAAAGTGTTAGTCATGTTGGACTCTTGCAACCTCATGAACTGTAGCCCACCAGGCTCCTCTGGTTATGGCTATTAATTTTCTGCTAAATGCAGCTTTGGTCATTTAAAATGTGGATACATAGAGTTCTCATTTTTCTAACCATTTATTATACTAGGATTGCTTTTCTTTTGAACCTAGAATTCTTTAAGAGAAGTTTTTGTTTTTTGTTTCTGTATTGTTGTTTTCCAAGTTGTTGAACTTTGCATTTAAACTTCTCTTATCAATTTCTAGTTTCATTTCCAGAGAAGGCAATGGCAACCCACTCCAGTATTTTTGCCTGGAAAATCCCTGGATGGAGGAGCCTGGTAGGCTGCAGTCCATGGGGTCGCTAAGAGTCAGACACAACTGAGCGACTTCACTTTCACTTTTCACTTTCATGCATTGGAGAAGGAAATGGCAACCCACTCCAGTGTTCTTGCCTGGAGAATCCCAGGGACAGAGGAGCCTGGTGGGCTGCCATCTATGGGGTCGCACAGAGACAGCCACGACTGATGTGACTTAGCAGCAGCAGCAGCAGCAGCAGTTTCACTTCATTACAGGTAGAACATGTAGCCTGTAAATGTTTTATGTTTCATAATTTAATATGGTTTTCTTTGAGGTATAATATATGATCAATTTTATTCTAACTGCTTCATTGCTTCTTGAAGTATGACTTTTATTTCTTAGGAACAAAGTTCAATAAATATTTATTAAATTAGCTGTATTAGATTATTAAAACACTCTATGTATTCTATATTTATCTGATCTATGAAAGATCAATAAAAGTATATTGAAGTCTCAGACAACAATTCTATTTCTATCAAATTTTCTTTATATTTCTAACATCTTGGTTTCATGTATTCGAGGCTATTAATATGTCAATGAAAATTCAACATTGTCTTATCTTCACTGTGAAGCCTAACTATTTGAAAATAAATATAATCTTCTTGATCAAACTTTATATTTTTATGGTCTTTGATTCTATTTTGTCTAAATATTGCCAGGATTACTTTTTGTTTCATTTTGCTTTTGCCTGATAAATCTTGTCCATACATTTAAAAAAATCTTGATGTCACTTTATTTTACTATATCTCTTCTCCATAGCCATGTTTAGATTTTGCTTATTAGCTTAAATGGAAATTCTTTGTATTTTAATAGACTAGCTAAGTGATTATTTTATAATGATATTCAGCTTCACAAAATGCTCTCATATTCACATTTGCCCTTCTGAATGTGTAAGGTACTTAGAAAATATCATTCCTACTTTACACATAAGAAAATTCAAACCAAATAGGTTTAATGTTTCCCAGCATCATTCAGGTAATGTGAGCCAGTGTAACACTTAAAGGATGACAACGCTAAAACCATGGCGTTTTGTGAATAACAGACTCTTGCTGAACATCAATATTCAGGTGGACTATGTGGTCAAAATATCTGCCCTTTTTCCCAATAGAGGACTTAACACTATTTATTTGTGTTGGCATAAAGGACTTGTTCGGCTGCATCTTTATGATCTTATTTTATACTTCATTCTTCAGTGTTAATTTCTTTGCTTCATTCTTTTATCTGGTGATTTAGACTGCACATTCTTTTATGTCTCTATTGATTTGGAAGTCATGCAACCTACTTTTATTTCTAATAGTGATACCTGGTATACTAAAAAGAATATTAATGTTTATTGAATGAATAAGCAAACCTTGTTGAAAGAATAAGTAAACCTTGAAAATACTAAACACTTGAAATTGTTGAGTCTACACCTAGAAAAAAATGAGGATTTATCAGAGTTTTATTTCTGGACTCTTTAAATATGATTTTAGATTTTTATTATTATTGGTATCAAGTATTAAAACATTACACATTTAATACTCCTTAAGCATAATTTTACATTACATATTTTGTCTTTCAAAAGTCTGAGTTTACATTTGTATACAGTGTTATAAAATTACAATTATTTAAATGTCACTTTTAATTGGTTTCATTATTAATGGTCATTTCCTTAATATCATTTATTTCCATTACCGAATTCTTAAATTTGATTTCTCTCTCAGTCACCTGAACCACTACTTCCTAAATTTTAATGAATATAAGAATCTCCTTGAAAAACTGTTGACATGAGATAGCTGCAATCCATCCACAGCACTTAGCTTCAGGAGGCTTGGGGTAGACCTGAGACTCTGTACTGGTTTCCAGATAATGCTGATGTTACTGAGCCCTGAACCTCAATTTGAGGAGCACTGACCTGACCTATATCTTTATGTCATTTCCCTAATAAAGAGGTTGCATGTTTTCCTCTTTCTTGCATATTTGAGAATTTCTTTCTGTTACTTTTACAAGTGAAAGAAACTTGACTCTATTTACCTTTCTTGGGCACACTATACAAACTGTTTCAAGCAAAAATTTTTTTAGATTTTATAGCAATAGCACCTATTATTATATATATTATTATATATAGTGTAACATTTTTAAAAGGGCCAGTCTGACTGCTGCTTCTTGTTTTCCTTGCCTACATATTTTAAGGATTTTTTTTCTTTATTGCTGTAATTAAAAAAATAAATTACCAAGTTGTAATGGTATGGAATCCTTTTCATTAATGTTGCCTATCCCAGGGACGGGGGAGCCTGGTGAGCTGCCATCTATGGGGTCGCACAGAGTTGGACACGACTGAAGCGACTTAGCAGCAGCAGCAGCAGCAGAGTATGGAAAGTTCTTTCAATTTGCATACTGAGGCTTTTTTGGTTTTGTTTTTATTTTAACTAAAAAGAGCTTTTATTAATTTTTGATTATCACTTGTATTCCAATCGTTGCCTCAAGTACATCTATAATTCTTATATTTTGTCTAATGTTTAAGTCTATGAGCTCTGTCTTCTGTATTTTTAATCTTCTCTATTTCATTAACTTTTATTGGTTTTCTTTCTTCATTTTGACATAACATAACAATTTTCCTTCAAAATTAGTGATATACATATAGTTTAAATGCTGATATTTTTTCTTCCAGCTTCTAATGCAGATTTTAATTGTATGACATTCCAGTCTCTTTGCCATGTTTTCTTGTTTAAGCTGTCTCCTTTTCCAGTCATCTTGCTTTCTTTTAGTCTTAGCTTATTCTCTCACATGTCTTACTGTATCTCGAAGTTACTGAGGATGTTGAACTTCTAGAAATTCTTTCACATTATTATGGCAAGTCATCCTGGGAAGTTACTCTGCCTCTCAGACACTGTTCCCTTTTTCTTCTCCATCATGATTTTTTAATTTTCAGCTTATCATGAAAGAGACAGTGTTTCCAAGAAAGAAACTGTGATTGTCTTTACTTCAGTTCAGTTCAGATCATTCTCTCAGTTGTGTCCAACTCTGCGACCCCATGAACCGCAGCACGCCAGGCCTCCCTGTCCATCACCAACTCCCAGAGTTCACCCAAACCCATGTTCATCGAGTCAGTGATGCCATCCAACCATCTCATCCTCTGTCATCCCTTTCTCCTCCTGCCCTCAATCTTTCCCAGCATCAGGGTCTTTTCAAATGAGTCAGCTCTTTACATCAGGTGGTGAAAGGATTGGAGTTTCAGCTTCAAAATCAGTCCTTCCAATGAACACCCGGGACTGATCTCCTTTAGAAAGGATTAGTTGGATCTCCTTGCAGTCCAAGGGACTCTCAAGAGTCTTTTCCAACACCACAGTTCAAAAGCATCAATTCTTCGGCACTCATCTTTCTTTACAGTCCAACTCTCACATCCATACATGACCACTGGAAAAACCATAGCCTTGACTAGATGGACCTTTGTTGGAAAAGTAATGTCTCTGCTTTTGAATATGTTGTCTAGGTTGGTCATAACTTTCCTCCCAAGGAGTAAGCGTCTTTTAATTTCATGGCTGCAGTCACCATCTGCAGTGATTTTGGAGCCCCCCAAAATAAAGTCTGACACTGTTTCCACTGTTTCCCCATCTATTTGCCATGAAGTGATGGGACCAGATGCCATGATCTTCGTTTTCTGAATGTTGAGCTTTAAGCCAACTTTTTCACTCTCCACTTTCAGTTTCATCAAGAGGCTTCTTAGTTCCTCTTCACTTTCTGCCATAAGGGTGGTGTCATCTGCATATCTGAGGTTATTGATATTTCTCCCAGCAGTCTTGATTCCAGCTTGTGCTTCCTCCAGCCCAGTGTTTCTCATGATGTACTCTGCATATCAGTTAAATAAGCAGGTGACTTTACTTACGTGTCTTTATTTGAATCCCCTACAGGGGGATCATATTTGCCTTGCAGAGCTTATGTCCTAATTCCCAGCCTCTAGTAGGTTTTTCATCTAGTGGAGCTCCCTGACTTGAGATAGAACTTTTAGCTCCACTGCTTAGATCATGTCCAATCTGAATACAAAAACAAGCAAACAAACAAAACAAGAATCCCCAAGGCCCCCTTCATCTTTAGCATAGCTATGGAGCTTTAACCATGACAGATATTGATATAAATGTACTTCCAAAAATATTATACTCACATGTAGTAGGCAGAATAATGTCTTCAACCTAATCCTTAGAATTTGTGACTATGTTATGTAAATGACAAAGAAGAATTAAGTTGGTAGATGGAACTGAGGTCTCTAATTATTTAACCTTAAAATAGATTATCCATTATTATTTAGGTGGACTCAATGTATTGCAAAGGTCCTTAAATATGAAAAGAGAGAGAAGGCTCAGAGTGACAGAAAATGAGAAAGATAACTTGGCCATTGCTGGCTTTGAACATGAAAGAGGACCACAAGTTAAAGAAAGTGGGCAACTTCTAGAAGCTGGAAAAGAGAAGGAAACAGGTTCTTCCTGTGAGACTCCAGAAAAAAATTCAGCCTGCCAACACCTTGATTTAATCCTGATGAAATCCATTTCAGACTTCTGACCTCTTGAACTTTAAAATAAATAAAGTATATATTTATATATGAGTATTAAATATATATATATATATATATATATATATATATATATATATATACACGAGTATTTTATAGCAAATTGAGAACAGTTATGTCAGGGGCTACTATCAGAAATCAATTTAATCTAATGTATTCCTCAATCTCTTTCTGGGTAAGGTACTGATCCTACTAAATTACTCCTTCATGAGTGAATACAATCTGAAGAAATTGTATCTTTATATGAAATGAGCATGTCTTTCTAACTGTAAGAATTCTCTTACCTTTAAATTGATAGAATCATGGCCTATCTATTTTAATTTTGTAACACTCCTTTTCCTTAGGAAAGAAGTAAAAGATCTCATGCTCAAATGTTGCCCTCTCTCTGGATAGGAGGCTTTGAGGACTGAGATTTCCATATGTTTTGATTTGCCTCAGTAGGTATCTCTCTACTCAGTGGTCCCTGGAAATCACCATGTTTACTCAAGATTTAACTCAAGAAGCTAAAGTCATTGGTAAATATTAAGAGGAAATTGACAAAGGCATAACAAGTCCTAAGCAACAAACTATAATTCCTAAAAGTAACACATTATTACAGTTAACAAAGCACTGCTTTCTACCTTGCCAGTATTGAAGGTCACATGGCAGCCAACACTCTTCACAAGACCATGCTTCTCCTGCAACATTTCTGCCCAGCAGATGAAGGGCCAAAGCACAGCACAGCTCAGTGAACAGCATACACTCAGTCACCCGTGGGCACTAGACCTTACACCACCATCAGGCTTCTCTTTGCTCCTGCTATTAGAATCACCTTATGCTTGTATGCTAGACATAACTGTTCTAGACGCATAGTTCTTTAGTTGGACCAGCACTGAATGAAGAGAAAGGTTCTGTACTATTAGTCTGCAATAGGGTCTCATATTTCTACAACTGAAATTATCAAACAAAACAAAAACATTATATATCCAGGAGGATTAAGTCAAAACATAGGAGATAGATAGAGGAGAGCCATCAATCTTTGTCAGGAAAGTATGATTACTTGATGGCGTTCATTGCTTAGTAGAGATGCAGAAAATACTGAGAAAATTAAGCAGGCTAATTTGAGAAGGATCAGAAGGCAAATATGAGAACAGATATAAGGTAAAGAACACCAGGCCTTCCCTAGTAGCTCAGCTGGTAAAGAATCTGCCTGCAATGCAGGAGACCCCAGTTAGATTCCTGGGTTGGGAAGATCCCCCAGAGAAGGGAATGGTTACCCACTCCAGTATTCTGGCCTGGAAAGTCCCATGGACAGAGGAGCCTGGTGGGCTACAGTCCTTCGACTGGAGCCTTGGGGTCACAAAGAGTCAGACAGGACTGAGCAACTAAGCCGCAGCAGTAGGGAACACTAAGATACTAAATTTCCTCTGGGCATGATCCTGCCCTGGTAGAGGAACTGGGAGGCTCCTCTTGGTAGTGTTAGACAATGTGAACTCAACATGAAGGAAACTGAAAAGCATCATGACTCTTTAACAACAAATATTTTCACTCTTATGGGAGCCTATGACACAAGTGGTTAAGAGCATAGGCTCTGAAGTCAAACTATGAAGGTTCAAACCCTGGGTTTCCACCTAAAAGGAATGCTATGAAACTTCCTTATGCCTCATTTCCTGCATCCATATACTGGGGATAATACTGTTACCTCTCTGGCTACTTTGGGAGCATTGGCTATTGATAAAACATGCAGAACTCCTAGTATAATGCCTAACACCTAATAATCATTGCATATAACTGCTGCTGCTAGGGAGAAACTGCAAAGCCTTCTGGGTAAGAACAGGATTCTGGAACAAGACTGTCCAGGTCCTGCCATTTAATATCTGTGTGATCTTAGGAAACTTATTTAACTCCTTTGTGCTTCACTTTCACCATCTGTAAAATGAGGATAATAATAATGGCCATCAGTTATTTTGAGAATTAAATAAGTTAATATTTATAAAATGTTTAGGAGAGCACCTGGCACATAATGTGTTGATTAATAAGTTATTCAGCTCTCTTCAGCTTTTAAACTGTGATCACGGAAAACCAAGGTCTCAGTAGGATACTCTGAGGGTCCATGTGGTAGAGAAAAGTTAAGGCATGTAGGGTCCAGCCCCATTCTCTATTCAAAAAGAATAACTTTATTTCACCTATTGAGCTTTTGGCAAGATTTTCCCTCAGTAAAGGGCCTTAGTGTTTCAAAAGAAAAAACAAAGGAAAAAAAAAAAAAGGAAGGGAGAGAGAGAAGGAGAGAAGGAAGCAGGAGAAAAGTAAAGGAGGAAACAATCTCTTCTATACTAATGCACCCTCATAAAATTTCTATTATCAATCCAGTTTTTATGAAACATTCAAAGTTTTATATATATTATATAGAGAACTTAACCATGTCATTTTCAAGGTTCCTTCTAGGTAGAAAGTTCTCTGTCTCTTGAAACGTGAATTCCAGTAAATTCAAAATTTAAAGACATACATTCTCAAACTTCTTCTTTAGGGTTAAAAAAAATCTCAATAACTCCAATCTACCATGCAAATCCTGATTATTCACCGTAGTCAAATGAATAGTAAATCACCCCTGAGTTCAAGTGCTTGCCATGCAAAACTGCCTATTTCCTAGAACATTCAGAAGTTTGTTTTTAAACTGCTCTTTATTAATTTTGCTCACATGATGGTTTCTCTTCAAAGAAACTTGGAAAATGTGCCACCTTCAGTATTAAGGAGATAAAGGGGAAATGAGGAAAGAAAAATATGGTACCATTAACAAAAGGAAAGAAAGTCCATGGATCAGAGGTCTGGGCTCTGGAAGACATTTTTTAAATGTCACCAGACAAAATTTATGATATAAAAGGGAATGTTTCTTCCTCATCCTGAGTATTGTTATCTACATGAATAATAAATCAAAACGCTTTATCCATTTATGGCTGAACATTATGACCTTAGATAGGTTGGCGATGTGATTTATTCCACTGATACCAATGAAACTGAAACCCAGTGAAAATACCACTGGATTGGCCCAACATTCTGGAAAATCAATGAGGCTTGGGGGGACAGTTTGAAGGAAGAGTATTTTAAAAATGCAAATATTTTTGGCACCATTAAATCAGTAAAGTCATTATGATTTCTTTTAAATAACTACCCTTCAGCCTTTGCTACACAGCAAACTCAAGTACATTCAAACTTAACAGGGTTGTCTATTTCATAAATTTATGGAGAGACAGCATTAGTATTTATCCCCAAATCGGATTGATTTATTAACATTTTACTTTTAAAGGATTAATGCAGTGTGATCCATGTATATGAAACTTAAAACATGTAAAACTTATAGTGATTAGAAGTATAAATGTATGTGTGAATGCTTAGTCCCTTCAGTCATGTCTGACTCTTTGCGACCCTATAACCTGTAGCCCGCCAGGCTTCCCTGTCCATGGGATTCTCCAGGCAAGAATACTGGAATGGGTTGCCATGCCCTCCTTCAGGGGATCTTTCTGACCCAGGGATCAAACCTGCGTCTATCTCTTTTGTTTTCTCCATTGGCAGGCCAGTTCTTTAACCACTGGTGCCACCCAGGAAGCCCCCTCATAGTATACCCATTAATGATTAAATAATGAAGAAATGAAATGAAATAATCATTGCAAAGAACAGTGTAGTGACTACCTCTAAGATGTCAGAGAAAGGAATGAGACTGGGAGGGTTTTCCTGGGACTGTTGTGACACTGGAAATAGTCTAGGTCTTGATGGGAGTAAACCCCGACATGGGTGTTCATTTACAATTGTTCACTGAACTACATCTCATGTATATTCACTTCTACTATTCACTTATACTAATTATATTTCTAAGTATATTCACTTATACTAATTATACTAAGTATATACTAAGTCTACTATAATATACTAAGTATATTCACTTACACTAATTATATTTCACAACTGCATTTAAATAGGATATTCTGAGATAACTCTCCAGTCTATTATATAGGCCATTTGTTGTTATTGCTGTTGTTGTTTAGTCTCTCAGTCGTGTCTGACTCTTGGCAACCCCATGGATTCGATCCCATGGACTGTAGCCCGCCAGGCTCCTCTGTCCGTGGAATTTCCCAGGCAAGAATACTGGAGTGGGTTGCCATTTCCTTCTCCATGGGATCTTCCTGGACGAGGGACCAAACAAAGAACTCCTACACAAGTCATAAAAGTATTCACTGTATATTTGAAATTCAAATTTAACTGGGAGTCCTTAATTTTATTAATATCTGGGATACACTTACCCTAATCAGAATAGTAGTTAGATTATAAATACTTATATAAAAAGGGGACACAATAAACCACAAATACAATGTGTTCTTAGAAGTCTTGGTCATACTTGTTTTATATTCTACTAATATGATAAATCTGTGTCTCATGTTTTGTGACTAACCCCCAGGGTTCTTGAGCCCAGGGACATAAATAAAAGTAGGCACAGATGCAAATTATAATTTACTTACAGGGACGCAAAGAAGCTGGCCTTTATAAATACAGCCACAGCTTTAAGAAAGGAGAGCTTCAAGTCAGAAACAAATCTGAAAAAAATTTTTAATCTGCTCTTTTTTAAAAGCAATGATTTGCCTTTTATTGTGTGCATTTGTTTGCACAGGAAAGGAAAAGACAATCAAATAGGTAAAATGGATGCTATATCGCTCTCTCATACATGAAGAATTACACATCTGTCTAACAATACTAACCACTCTAAAAGATAATTATGGATCAATGCTTTAAAAAATATCTTGAATTGCCTGTAGAAATGGCAAGGAGAATTCAATTAAATTGTTTGTAAAAGCCAGAGTCTTTTTTTTCCTATCCATCTGCTACTTGAAATGGGATGACCTTTCAAATAGTGCTCGCCGTTCTCAAAGCAAACTCTAAATAAAGAAGTGGAATGTGCGTTTTTTTCCCTCTCCACCAGGTTCAGCATAGATAGAGCATTTGTACCGACATTCTACACCACTCAAAAGAATGCAGATTTGGCTTCCAGAAAGTAAAAGATGCGTGTTAGGAATATCAATCAGGTTCTGTCCCATGCCTTCAGTCATGACATTTGCCTTCTCTCAGAAAAGAGTGCAGCTTCTGAGATAAGTGTTTGAGAATTAGCTACATGAAATAATTTACTCCCCAGGAAAAAACTGGAAAACCCACCCCCAAACAAATGAGATAAAGTAAACATGTAGTGAAGAATCCCCTGTTAAGCTGCCTATGGCAGGAGAGCCAATTCAGAAAGGTCAAGTGTTTAAGTACAAGAGACTCAAAACAGATTTTTCCAAAGTCCCCTCTGCAGGCCTTACATTATCAACTAACAGTTTGTACTATGAGATTATTAACAGCAGTACTTTCTTCACTGAGTCTATATATTTTTTACCTTATTTTTCTTTTACTATTCTAGTTGCCCCTTTTAATTTTTTAAACTTTTCCAATTAAGTCTTTTATGTCTTTTTTTAAATCAAGATGTTTTAAGAGATACGATGTATAGCAAAAGTACAAGAAGCATATTTCCAAAAGTTAAAAAAAAATACAGGAAAATACACAATATAATCTATTACCACATCATCCAGAGAAAACTAGTATTAAGTCTATTATGTATACTTCCATTCATTCTAATGTATAAATATATCTAAAGAGGGATCATCAGTTCAGTTTAGTTCAGTTCAGTCGTTCAGTCATGTCCCACTCTTTGTGACTGCATGAACTGCAGCACGCCAGGCCTCCCTGTCCATCACCAACTCCCGGAGTTCACCCAAACTCATGTGAATTGAGTCAGTGATGCTATCCAGCCATCTCATCCTCTGTCGTCCCTTTCTCCTCCTGCCCCCAATCCCTCCCAGCATCAGAGTCTTTTCCAATGAGTCGACTCTTCACATGAGGTGGCCAAAGTACTGGAGTTTCAGCCTTAGCATCATTCCTTCCAAAGAAATCCCAGGGCTGATCTCCTTCAGAATGGACTGGTTGGATCTCCTTGCAGTCCAAGGGACTCTCAAGAGTCTTCTCCAGCACCACAGTTCAAAAGCATCAATTCTTCGGCGCTCAGCTTTCTTCACAGTCCAACTCTCACATCCATACATGACCACAGGAAAAACCATAGCCTTGACTAGGCGGACCTTTGTTGGCAAAGTAATGTCTCTGCTTTTGAATATGCTCTCTAGGTTGGTCATAACTTTCCTTTCAAGGAGTAAGCGTCTTTTAATTTCATGGCTTCAATCACTATCTGCAGTGATTTTGGAGCCCCCCAAAATAAAGTCTGACACTGTTTCCACTGTTTCCCCATCTATTTGCCATGAAGTGATGGGACCAGATGCCATGATCTTCGTTTTCTGAATGTTGAGCTTTAAGCCAACTTTTTCACTCTCCTCTTTCACTTTCTCCTCTCTCCACTTTTACTTTTTTTATTTCCTCTTCACTTTCTGCCATAAGGGTGGTGTCATCTGCATATCTGGGGTTATTGATATTTCTCCCGGCAATCTTGATTCCAGCTTGTGCTTCTTCCAGCCCAGCATTTCTCATGATGTTCTCTGCATAGAAGTTAAATAAGCAAGGTGACAATATACAGCCTTGATGTACTATGCAATAATTGGAACCTAACACACTAATCAACTATTTTATGCATATCTCTCTATGTCATAAATGTGTGGAAAGGAAATGTTGACTGCATTCCAGGAAACAATGAATGTTGCCCACAATGTGTTCTTCAGGGAACAAATGGAGATTTACACCATCTTACACCATCGGACGTGAATTTTCATTATAACTATGTAACTTTGTATGTGTGGCTGTACGTGTGTACATAGTTGTAATACAACTTGTAAATGTATTTACTTAAACACTCTACTACTTATGACTATAGATATTTACAGCTTCTTTCATTATTATAAACAAAGCTGTAGTGAAAATCCACATGCAAATCTTGACAATTATTTCCTTAGCATCACTTTCTGGAAGTAGTGTGGCTGGACAGGAAAGTATGAACATTATCAGAGTTTTTAAGTTAATATTTCCATACTGCCCCCCAGAAGGTTTACCAAGTGTTGTACATACTCAGTGTTTAATACTATAAACTCTGCATAACAATGAGAAGTATCAATTTTTTTGACAGTTGACAATCTGAGAAAAATCTCATTATTGCTCTATTTATCATTGCTTTGACTAATGAAGCTGAAAGTTTTACTAGTGCTTTTATATCTTTTCCTTAATGAATTACCATTCAAATATTTTGCCCATTTTTCAATGAGGTAAAAGCATTAACTTAAAAAACAATAAGACCATGAGGATTTAAGATAAATCCATACACATATAATCCTGGAAGAGGGCACTGGAACCCACTCCACTATTCTTGTCTGGAGAATCCCATGGGCAGAGGAGACTGGCGGGCTACAGTCCATAGGGTTGCAAAGAGTTGGGCATGACTGACGTGGCTTAGCATGCACGCATGCATACACATAATCAAAAATGTTAAAGAGAATTCATAATTATTTTAATTTTAGAAATAATACACACTCAAACATAACAGATAAAATAAAAAAACACATACATGTGTATGTTAACAAATACGTTTTTGTTTAAACAAATTAAATAAAAACACACATAAAATAAACCCATATTTTCCCCAGCTCTATTCCTAATCTCATTTTCCCATGGTAAATAATGAAAAACAAAAAGTACAAGTACTTATTCATCCTTCCACATCTTTCTCTAGCTTCATACAAAATATATACAAACAGATTTGTATACAGAAGCACTCTTTCCTTTTAATTTTAATAGGCTCATACTTTTCTGAGGACTATTCAGTTACTTAATTATGGACACATTGGACACAACATATAGATCTACCTAATTACTTTTATTCATTGAAAAATATTCCATGGAACAGTTATAAATATGTTGAATAATTTCCCAATTAATGAGCCTTTTTTTGGTTAATTTCAGCTTTGTTTTGTTTTTGCCACTACAAACAATGCAGCAAACATCCTTGACTAGACATTTTTTATATGATACTGACTCCTAATAGCAGAGGTACCATGTCAAAGAGCAGGTATACCATTAATGTTGATAGCTACTTCCAGATCTACCAGGATATGAAAACTTTTTGCTTCATCATTATAATATGAATTTGTATTTCCAAAACTACTAGTTAGGTTGAGCAGATTTTCCTAAATCTACTGGTCATTTAAATTTTCCCATTTCTAAAGTGCAAATTCGTTATCTCTAGCCATTTTTTTTTTCAAATATGGTGTATAAACATTATCTCATCAATGTAGAGGAGAGTTCCTAGTTTTCTTATATTTATATTGTTTATATCTTTAATTCATAAATTTCATGGAGAAAATAGAAGGATATCATTTACAAAATACATATGAAAAGCCAGCCTTTACATCAGTTTTTAAACAGACATACAATTCCTACTAAATGAAAAAGCCACTTTGATTATATATTTAGCTCATTTTTACATACTTGATTGGTTTCTGACTTTTTTCTATTCCCAAAAAATAAAAATCTGTTGCCATTCTGACTGGAATTCCATTAACATATGCATTATTTTAAAAAGGATGAATCTTATAATATTTGGAAACATTAGAAAATATAGTATGACTTTCTTTTCTTGTTAAGTTTGTTACTAAGAATTTTATATTTTTGTTTACATAAATGAATTTTTTCTAATTCTACGTAACTGGTTATTAAAGGTGCAAAAGTTTTGCTTTTCATATATTTACCTTGTAGCCATTCCCCTTACAGGTTTCCTTAGTAGACTGTGTCTGTTTTTTTCCAATGTTTATATTGCTTAATTTCATTGTTTAATTACATCATACAGAACCCACAATATAGTGCTAAGTTACAGTGTTGACAGCAAATTTCTCTCTGCACTTTTCCTGATCTTAAGACAATGGCTTTTAAATTTCACTATTCAATATAATGTGACGGTGAGTTTTAATAAATATTCTTTATTATGTTTCATTAACTTTCATTATGCCTATTTTACTTAGGAAGTTATTAGAAATTACTAATAAATTGTGTCAAATTCCTTTTTAGTATGTGTAGTGGGTTGAATAGAGTCCTCCCCAAATGTATTGCCACCTGGTAACTTTATTTTGTAATGGGGTCTTGGCATATGTGCTTAGTTAAACTAAGATGAGGTCATACTGGATTAGGGCTCTAATCCTATGACTGGGCTCTAATCCAGTGACTGGCATCCTTCTAAGAAGAGAAAATAGAGACAGAGAGATAAACAAGGAGAAATCCACCTGATGACAAACGCAGGTATGGAAGCAATGTGTCTACAGGCCAAGGGACCCAAAAGACTGCCAGCAACCACTAGAAATTAGGAAGAGGCAAGGGAGGATCATCCCTTTATACACTTCAGAGACAGCTTCATCCTGTTAGCACCCCTGGCATCCAGGACTGTGAGAAAAAAAAAAAAAAAAATTCCTTTTAAGTTACCCAGTTTGATAATTTGTTACAGCAGCCTAGGAAACTAGCACAACATGTATTGATATAATCATATCATCTTTATCTTTTAATCTGCTAATGTGATGAATGCTAACGCTCAAACCACGGCACAACTGCACTCATCTCACACACTAGCCAAGTAATGCTCAAAAATTCTCCAAGCCAGGCTTCAACAGTACATGAACCGTGAACTTCCAGTTGTTCAAGATGGATTTAGAAAAGGCAGAGGAACCAGAGATCAAATTGCCAACATCCAATGGATCATTGAAAAAGCAAGAGAGTTCCAGAAAAACATCTACTTCTGCTTTATTGATTATGACAAAGTCTTTGACTGTGTGGATCACAACAAACTGGAAAATTCTTCAAGAGACAGGAATACCAGATGACCTGAACTGCCTCCTGAGAAATCTGTATCCAGGTTAAGAAGCAACAGTTAGAACTGCACATGGAACAACGGACTGGTTCCAAATCAGGAAAGGAGTATATCAAGGCTGTGTATTGTCATTCTGCTTATTTAACTGATATGCAGAGTACATCAGGAGAAATGATGGGTTGGAGGAAGCACTAGCTGGAATCAAGATTGCCAGGAGAAATAGCAATAACCTCAAATATGTAGATGATACCACCCTTATGGCAGAAAGTGAAGAAGAACTAAAGAGCCTCTTGATAAAAGTGAAAGAGAAGAGTGAAAAAGTGGGCTTAAAACTCAAAATTCATAAAACGAAGATCATGGCATCTGGTCCCATCACTTCAAGGCAAATAGATGGGGAAGCAATGGAAACAGTGAGAGACTTTATTTTCTTTGGCTCCAAAATCACTACAGATGATGACTGCAGCCATGAAATTAAAGAACGCTTGCTCCTTGGAAGGAAAGCTATTACCAACCTAGACAGCATATTAAAAAGCGGAGACATTATTTTGCCAACAAAGGTCTGTCTCATCAAAGCTATGGTTTTTCCAGTAGTCGTGTATGGATGTGAGAGTTGGACCGTAAAGAAAGCTGAGTGCCAAAAAATTGATGCTTTTGAACTGTGGTGCTGGAGAAGACTCTTGAGAGTCCCTTAGACTGCAAGGAGATCTAACCAGTCTATCCTAAAGGAAATCACTCCTGAATATTCATTGGAAGGACTGATGTTGAAGCTGAAACTCCAATACTTTGGCCACCTCATGCGCAGTGCTGACTCACTGGAAAAGACCCTGATGCTGGGAAAGATTGAAGGCAGGAGGGGAACAACAGAGGATGAGATGGTTGGATGGCATCACTGACTCAATGGACATGAATTTGAGTCAACTTTGGGATTTGGTGATGGACAGGGAGGTCTGGCGTGCTGCAGTCCATGGAGTCGCAAAGAGTCGGACACAACTGAGGGACTGAACTGGACTGAATGTGATGAATGGTATTTATCTATAATGGTATAGATAAGTTTCCAATTCTGAAGTAGTTTATGCTTTTTGAAATAAAATATTTTATTATATCTTCATATGCTAAGTCACTTCAGTCGTGTCCGACTCTGTGCGACCCCATAGACGGCCGCCCACCAGGCTCCCCCGTCCCTGGGACTCTCCAGGCAAGAACACTGGAGTGGGCTGCCATTTCCTTCTCCAATGCATTAAAGTGAAAAGTGAAAGTGAAGTCGCTCAGTCATGTCCGACTCCTAGCGACCCCATGGACTGCAGCCCACCAGGCTCCTCTGTCCATGGGATTTTCCAGGCAAGAGTACTGGAGTGGGGTGCCATTGCATTCTCCGATATCTTCATAAGCAGATGGAATTTAGGTTTTGATATAAAGTTATATTAGATTTACACAATTACTTGAGGTCCCTTCTTTCCTTCTCCATAGTCTTAATTGTTGGATAACCATTTGTTGTTGTTGCTGTTCAGTCACCCAGTTATGTCCAACTCTTTGCGACCCCATGGACTGCAGCATGCCAGGCCTCCCTGTCCTTCACCATCTCCCAAAATTTGCCAAAGTTCACGTCCATTGCATCGGTGATGCTATCCAGCCATCTCATCCTCTGATGCCCTCTTCCGCTTCTGCTCTCAATCTTTCCCAGCATCAGGAACTTCTCCAATGAGTTACCTCTTCACATCAGATGACCAATATACTGGAGCTTCTGCTTCAGCATTAGTCCTTCCTACAAGTATTGAGGATAGATTTCCCTTGATTGACTGGTTTGAGGTCCTTGCTGGCCAAGGGACTTTCAGGAGTCTTCTCCATCACCATGTTTTGAAGGCATCAATTCTTCGGCATTCTGCCTTCTTTATGGTCCAGATCTCACAACCATACATGACCACTGGGAGGACCAGAGCCTTGACTATATGGATCTTTGTCAACAGAGTAATGTCTCTGCTTTTCAACTCACGATGTAGGTTTCCTGCCACGAAGCAACCATCTTCTGATTTCATGGCTGCAGTCACCATCTGAGTGATTTTAGAACCCAAGAAGAGGAAATGTGTCACCGCTTCCACCTTTTCCCCTTTTATTTGCCATGAAGTAATGGGGCCAGATGCCATGATCTTAGTTTTTTTTAATATTTAGTTTTAAACCAGTTTTTTCACTCTCCTCCTATATCCTCACCAAAAGGCTTTAGCTCCTCTTTGCTTCCTGCCATTAGAGTGGTATCATCCACACATCTGAGGTTGTTGATGTTCCTCCCGCCTCTCTTGATTCCAACTTGTAGGTCATCTAGCCTAGCATTTCTCATGATGTGCTCAGCATATTGGTTAAACAAACAGGGTGACACTGGACAGCCCTGCTGTACTTCTTTCTCAATCTTGAACCAATCAGTCGTTCCATACAGAGTTCTAACTGTTGCTTCTTGATCCACAGACAGGTTTCTCAGGAGACAGGTAGGATGGTCTGGTATTGATAACCATAGGGAGCATCTATTTTTTAAGCTTAGACTTAATTTAGCTATAAAACTATTTGGGCCTGGTGCCTTTTTTAGTTGTATGTTTTTAACAATCTTCTACTTTCTTCTATTATTATTATTGTAAAATTTTTGACTTTTCTCATGTGAATATTGATATTGCATACATTCTTAAAGAATCACTATATCTATATTTGCAAATGGATGGCTATGGAATTTTTTTCAAAAATCTAATGATATCAGTATTCATGGATAGAGTTGCCCAGGAACATACCCCATTCCTCCCACACTACATGGGGACTGAATCAAATGAGGACAATCCTCAAAGAAAGAAAAGAACCACTCCTTAGTCAAGACAGAGCAGTAGCTCTTATCCCTGGTTAGAATCTCTAAAGGAACCCATAGGGAATGTTTTCATATGCATCATCAGGAGTGTGTCACAACAAAACCTAGATGGCTGGTCATTTGATACTTTTCAGGAGTCTTAAAAAAAACTAGCAAAAAATTCTTAACATTTCCATGGAGCTACAATAAAGTTTCTATTTTCTGAAACACTTGACAAAGGAAGGATGGGATGAATTGGGACATTGGGGTTGACATATATACACTATTGCTATTATGAATAAAACAGATAACCAATGAGAACCTGCTGTGTAGTTCAGGGAACTTTTCTCAGTGCTCTGTTGTGACCTAAATGGGAAGAAACTTAAAAAAGAAAAGAATACAGCTGGTTCACTTTGCTGTACAGTGGGCACTAACACAATATTGTAAAGCAACTATACTTCAACAAAAATTTAAAAATAAACTAACTCACATTAATCAAACACAAATAAAATTTAAAAAATAAACACATAAAAATAAAAGAATCACTCTACCCTTATACTTGCACACATTTCAGAATACCTTCAATATTTCTAAGAAACAATTGTCTTTACAACTCAGACTTTCTACTGATATCCTTTTATTCATAGCAGATGGAGAAATCAGAGTAACATATTTGCTCTAAAATCATTAGTGTTGCATCAGCACTTCCAGTCTAAATGGCATTTCAAGGGGTTATTGTTACGTGGATCAAGAGTTTGCTCTAGGCACTAAGAGACAGCTATGAAACAGCTATGAAACTTTTTTGCAATTAGCTTCCACATCTTAATTTCTTCAACATCAGTCTAGCAGGCTTTTAAGCACAAATCAAAGGGGGAGAAAACAGTGGTCCAAGTCAGGCTTTGTTTACTGGCTAGTCTATGATAAATCATTATAGCTACTTTTCAAAAACAATGTTCTCACAACTGACCATCAGCTGCTCATTGATGGGTTTCCTGAAAGACCGGAAATGTATTCTTACCTTCAGATACCTAACTTTGCCTTTCTGATACTTTAGCCTCCTGAAATGCCTAAAAGTAGGTGCTGAGCTTTAAATAACTGCTACAGTATCCAAGAGCTAAACAGTCCCTGGCTTAAGAATAAGCCAATTCATGAGGGTTTCTTAGCACATACGGTGTTAAGTCCATCATGAAAACTCTTTTAAGATTTCCCACACATCGGGGAAAATGCAATCTTGTGTAGACACAAGAACAATCACAGAAAATGATACCAGATAGCAACACATTCATACTTCGTATTTCTGCAGTGCATTACAATTTTCAAACTACACTTATGATACTTTTTGTACTTCATCCTCATAGTAAGTCTATAATGAATGCAGGATAAAAGAGGAAGGAGACGTAAACAAAGAACTCTAGAGACGAAAGGGACATTGTAAAGACCATCAATAACTCTCTCTTAACCGATCAGAATGGAGACCAGAGGAATTGAGGACCTTTGTCATCTTGCAACATCAGGCTGCAAGGCTAATAAAGTGAAAACTGGTCACCACAAGGGTTATGAAAAAAAACGAGTTACAAAAATAAGCGAAGAAAGAGAAATATGATGGGAGCAAAGGATACTAATACAGATTTTAAGTATTTTGCTTTCTAAAAAGCAATTCTATTGAACTAAAGTTTAAAATTCAATGTTGGTCTCTGAGGACCACTTGGCTATGATGGTTTTGCGCTATTACTAGGTCCCTTAGAGAGAAATAAAATTTTGAATTCCATATTTTTCGGTAAATATGTGCAAGCCTTTGAAGAACATATTCATTTAGTTCTAAATAGAATATACATATACACACTAAAACTGAAAATTCACTACATAATTATAGAAAGGAGCCTAAACATTCTACAGTTTAATTAAGAAGCTATTCATGCATTTCCTGAACATTCACCCTCAATCTAGCCTCTACTCTCCCATCCCAGCAAGTCCTAGTTAATTATTTCAATAGTGTGACTTCTGTTATACAATAAGGTTTGAAAATAATATTTCTTTTAAAAGAGAATATATTGTCATTGCTGTTGCTGTTGTTTAGTCACTAAGTCATGTCTGACTCTGCGACCCCTTGGACTGTAGCCCACTAGGCTCATCTATCCATGGGATATTCCAGGCAGGAATCCTGGCATAGGTTGCCATTTTCTTCTGCAGGGGGTCTTCCTGACCCAGGGATCAAACTCGCATCTCCTGCATTGGCAGGTGGATTCTTTACCACTGAATCACTAAGGAAGTCCCAGGAGAACATATTAGAATATATATTTTCTGTTACAGTATTCTCAAAAACACATCTCAACAATGCATAGGCCAGGTCATAAAATCTTTTATTCAAAAAACAATAGCCATTTTCCACAGTTTAGTCCAGAATAGTTTTAAAATCTGCATCTGGGATATCATCATAATTCTCAGACGAGGCAGCACTATAGAAAAAAGTGCAAAGTGAAATCAATATTTTAAAAAGAAGAAATTCACAGTGGTTATAAAAGACCATATCAGGATTAGAGGACAAACCTCTGTGTTAGAATAAACACTTCTTTACTGTCAGAACACACAACAATAACCTCGACATTTTTAAAATGCTTTTTATCACCTTTTAAACGTCTGGCAATAGTGAATGTAAAACAGAATGTCTGATGCACCATGGAAAGTTTTATGATTCTGCTCAAAAGAAGGAAGAACAAATATCTCTATTTCCATTCCGGATCTGTACAATATATTCTTGCATCCCATTTGCTTGATTCATTTACATTTTGCTGAATTCTGTTTTTGTCCATTTTCATCACTCAAAAGATTTTTTAAAAAATCAACAGCAAAAAGCCCTCAGAAGATGCTTTCAGATGAAATCGCAAAGAAAATAAGTACATGAATTAGTGAAGCAACATCCAAGTGTATACAAATGTGGCAGATACATTTTTTTTTTCATTTTGTCCAAGAATTAATTGCATTGCTGAAATTAGACATCCAACCTGCTCCATGCAAACAGGAGCCCAGGAAGCAAACTCTGAATAACAACACTGCCTTCTGATTCTTTTCACATGGCTACATTTTTGACAGTTCCTTCAATATTCTACCGGGTTTCAGTGTGACTATGACAAAAGATTAAGGTAGGCATGACTGGCACATCTGTGGTGAGTGGCAGGGAATGGAAACAGGCGACAAGTCCCTTTAGTGGCTCCAAAAAAGCCCACAGGCATTCTGCAAACCTTTTGCATATATGCTCTGAGGAAAGAATATAAGAAGTAAGAACCGTGATGACAATTTTAATCACTTGACAGATAATTCTATGATCTGCTAGAACTTTATAATGACAAAGTCTCTGATACATGGGAGACTGACAGGAATACATTCTCTCTGCCTCTTAGTCTCTTTAAATGTTTATATGAGGGTTTTCCAGATGGATGGAGATGACCTTAATGTAGTATTTATTCAATCTAGCCAAGGATGAATTATAAACGGCTAAATTTGACTACCGTAGGATTTTCCTGGTTATTTTTAATTTGAGTCAAATCACTTCTCTGGGCTCTAGAACTTTCTTCCAGATCCTGGTAGCTGTCAGGTGTCAGTAATCAGAATCAGCCTATCTGTACTTAGTGTGGCTAAAGTTCTGCCTACAATAATACAATTAGAATCAAGTCTGGAAATGCCAATTACTGCTCTTCGTCTTCCCTGTTGAATATCTCCTTAATGTAAGAATGACATAACATTTTTACCTTATCACACTGAAAAATATTATTTAAAATAGCACCCATAGTTGGCAAGAATTAAGAGAAAGGAGCATGCCCAGAGATGATAATGGGTATAAACAGGAACACCATCTGACACTACATACCACGATTTTTTATCTTTCTATATTCACTTACATTATTTGGGGGACATGATCCCATATCTTTAAATATTCTTCAAAACCAGACTTTTATTGTCCATATGGCATTTTATTATGCGAATATACTATAGTTTTTCATTGTTTCCACAATTGTCAACTGTTGTTTTCAACTCTGGTTTTTAAAAATAAGGCTACAACCCAGCTCAACCCGGTGTTCTATGACAACCTATGCATGGGTGGGATGGGGTGGGAGATGGGAGAAGGGGTTCAGGAGGGACAGGACATATGTATACCTGTGGCTGATTCATGTTGATGTATGGCAGAGGCCAACACAATATTGTAGAGCAATTGCCCTGCAATAATTGTATTTTGTTCTATACTTCTCAAAAAAATAAATAAATTTTTAATTGCTATAGAAAGCATCTTTATAAGTACATTTTAACATTACCTTGTTTACTCCTTAGTAAATATTCATTGTTTAATTCCTTGCCTAGAAGTGCAAATACAACCACTAGCAAGGTTTACTTTAAAACAATTTTGTCCTAGGAACTAAGGCATTATAATCAGCAAACCAGTTCCTAAACTAGAATTCCAGTAGATCACCATTTACTATGAGAAACATGTGATAAAACTGGCGTTGCTTATTTCCACAGCCTTGATAATGGCAATTCCTCTGAGGAAACCCAATCAGATAGCATGTATGACTGAGTAACCATTGACTCAGAAAGGACAAATCAGGTCCTACCAAAAGGACATTCATTTCAAGCAAAGGCACAGTCTGCTGAGTTAACTGCCTTCTGTCCGTGAGCAAAAATCCTCTTCACAAGGCCATTAATGTAAGCCCATGAACACATTCATATCATCATAGGTTTTCATGAGTTTGCCTGTCTTGCAAAGCCAGATAAACAACCTGAGCTTATAAAACTAAAAAGCCAAAATGTTGTGAAACATTCTGAGGTTGCCAAACCTTACCACACAACCCCCTACCCCTGATGGTATGACTAGAGAGGTTACTGTCTGGAAGCTATTCTAAAGGAAAACATGACTGACCCTTAGAAGTCAATGAGTAATGACATATCACTTTCTAAAGCATCATGTTGGAAAATATTTAAAATGATAACACTCATTGGCAAGGGAACAGTATACATATATTCATGTTCAAATAAGGGTAGGAAAGAGTGAGAGTTGAACAAAGTTTAAGGTGAAACTTTAATGTGCTATTATGAACCATGACTCTCCATATGGGGCTGTAGCTAATAGCATTTCTAAACTTATTTATGTACTAAACATTTCTTCTTTTATGTCTCCTTTTGTACTTGGCTGCTCAATTTCTGTTGAAGATCTCAAGGCAGAACATTCTGTGAAACTACTTTACTTAATGTTTTCCTAGGCCAGTAGTTCCCAAACATTTTGGTCTCAAGATCCATTTACACTCTCAAAAATCTGTTAAAGTCCCCAAAGAGCTTTTGTTTATATAGGTTATATCTAAGAATATTTACCACATTAGGAATTAAGTGGCAATATTTCAAAACACTGCTGCTGCTCCTGCTAAGTTGCTTCAGTCGTGCCTGACTCTTAGCGACCCCATGGACTGCAGCCTACTAGGCTCCTACATCCACGGGATTTTCCAGGCAAGAGTACTGGTGTGGGCCGCTGTTGCCTTCTCTGAAAACACTGCTAATTTATTTTAAAATAATAATTAACTCAGGGCTTTCCTGGTGGCTCAGTGGTAAAGAATCTGCCCACCAGTGCAGGAGACATGGTTCAGTCCCTGATCCGGGAAGATCCCACATGCGTGGAGCGGTTAATCCCATGCACCACCACAGCCGAGCCTGTGCTCTAGAGCAGTGAGCTGCAACTATTGAGCCCATGTGCCACAACTGCTGGAGCTCATGCCTTCCAGCCTGCGGCTCCACAACAAGAGAAGCAACCACAGTGAGAGGCCCGGGCCCCACAGCTAGAGAGTAGCCCACATTCGCCACACCCAGAGAAAAGCCCACACAGCAATGAAGACTCAGCACAGCAAAAAACAAAACAATTAATAAAACTAATAATAATAAACTCATTATATGTTAACCTGTACAACATACTTTCTAAAATGAAAAAGCTAGTGGGAAGAGTGACACTGTTTCAGAATTTTGAAAATCTTTTCAATGTTCAGCTTTATAGAAAGCTGGTGGATTTTCGTATCTGCTTCTACATTGTGTCATGACCTACTGGAGAAGGCAATGGCACCCCACTCCAGTGTTCTTGCCTGGAAAATCCCATGGGCGGGGGAGCCTGGTGGGCTGCAGTCCATGGGGTCACTAAGAGTCAGGCACAACTGAGCGACTTCACTTTCACTTTTCACTTTTCACTTTCATGCATTGGAGAAGGAAATGGCAACCCACTCCAGTGTTCTTGCCTGGAGAATCCCAGGGATGGCGGAGCCTAGTGGGCTGCCATCTATGGGGTCACAGAGTTGGACACGACTGAAGCGACTTAGCAGCAGCAGCAGCATGACCTATTGTTTTGGATTGATGTATGTCAAGAAAATCCAAGAGAACCATTTTTTTTTAATTGAAGTGTAGCTGATTTACAATATTACATTAATTTCAGATGTACAAAATAGTGATTCAAAACTTTTATAGATTATACTCCATGTATAGTTATCATAAAATGTTGGCTGTATTCCTTATCTATACAATAGATTCTTTTAGCTTATTTTATACATCATAGTTTGTACCTTTTAATCCCCTGCCATTTCCTTGCCCCTCCCTCTTTCCCCAAAAGGTGTATTTTAATAGCCTTTTCATTGATACTGCATGAAAATTTGACAAATGGTAGTTTCTTTAAGAGTTAGTTGCAGTGTGGAATCTGAAACTGTATCAATAAACTTATAGTGCTCTATTATGTGAAAATCCATGGCCTCTGTTGCACTTTGAATGGATCCTTTCCCCGTGCAGAAATCTGTAAAAGCATGCATTGCTCTAGTTGAATTTATTGGCTCACTGAATTATGCAGATCTTCCAAATGTTGACACATCTCATTATATGATGTAAAAAAGAATCACATTTGTTAATATTGCCATAGATCTCATCAGAAAATTCTTTAAGTATTGGGAAGCTGTCAAGTTCATGGTGACAGATACAAGTTTTCCAAAACTCTAATTTTTGCTTTAAAGCTTGAATTTGATCATTGGCAACAAATACTGTCCAATGACTTGAGTTGAAGTGACAGGCCCACTTTATGCATTTTTGAAAAAAAAATGTCTGACAAATATTGAAGTATGAACAACCATATCTCATTTGGCAATCGTTCTTTCAAGTAAAAAATACTGTTCCATATAAAAGCAATGAGCTCAGCTTACAACCGAAACAGTCATACAAGTGCTTCTTCCTCAAAAACTATACTTCATTCTGCAGCAGCAATGCTTCATGTATGTTTCTTATATCAGCACACAGATGCTAAAATGAGATGTGTTTTTGAAAATAAAAACCTAAGTAAATTAATACATTTTGCTGCTTCATCAAGGATATTTTTAGAAGAAATTGGCTTTTTTTTTTTTTAACCATAACTTATGGCTGTAAAAAATAAAAGACCAAAAGCACAGTTTTGTGCATGCCTTGATCCATGCTACACTTTACCCACAACTGCTTTTGCACCATCAATGCAAATGTCAACATAGTAAAAAAGACAAATAACAACACAGTATTATGGCAATATAGTTTTGATTTTGCAGTTACCCTAAAAAGGTCTCAGGTCTTATGAAGCACGCTTTAAGAATTACTGTTGTAGGCAGCTTGGATGGGAGGGGAGTTTGAGGTAGAATGGATACATGCATATGTATGGCTGAGTCCCTTTGCTGTCCACCTGAAACAACCACATTGTTAACTGGCTATACTCCAATACAAAAGTGAAGTTGCTCAGTCGTGTCCGACTCTTTGCAACCCCATGGCTATAGCCTACCAGGGTCCTCTGTCCATGGGATTTTCTAGGCAAGAATACCGTAGTGGGTTGCCATTTCCTTCTCCAGGGGATCTTCCTGACCCAGGGATCAAACCTGGGTCTCCCACATTGTGGGCAGACGCTTTACCATCTGAGCCACCAGGGAAACCCAATATAAAGTAAGAACTTAAAAAAAAAAATACTGTTCTAGACGCAAAATCTGGGTGACAAAAAACAGTTAGTTGGACACAAAGGAAAGTAACGCCTCATCTCCTGGGCATGTTAATTCAAGAGTGCCTGGTAGTAGTGGAGCCACGTTTCCTTGCAATGTTCACTATCTGGTCCTTAGTATTTAAAGCCTGTTGGTTTCCTCTCAGGATCACACTCACGTTTGCAGCAGCAATGGTCCCTTAGAGTTAAAACCAAAGTGAATCTATTTGACCTGCTAATAGGCAAAGACCCTGTGCTTCTCTCGGCTCCAAGACCCAGTAGTAACATGATGAATGCTATGGCTTTTCTACTTCAAAGCCATGCAAGAAAGAGATTTGGTTACACATTTGTCTGCAGCTTGGGAGTGCCTGAGCCTATATAGCAACATGGGATCTCTCTGTCAAAAAAAGCATGGCCAACCTAAGTTAATCTGCTTAAATCTTTATCTGAATGCATAACCTATGACCCCATTTAATAGCCCATGCATAGAACCTATTCAAACTACATTTCTAGAGCTATGATTCTCAAAATATGATTCTTGAATCAGTGGTATCAGAATCATATGCAGTGCTATCAGAATCATATGCACATCCCTAAACTGGTGCAGCCACTGTGGAAAATAGTATGGCATATCCTCACAAAACTAAAAATAGAGTTGCCATATGATCCAGCAAATACACTCCTGAGCATATACCTGGAAAAAACTACAATTCAAAAAAAAAAAAAAACACAAAACAAACATGCACTGCTATATTCATAGCAGAACTATTTACAGTAGCCAAGATATGGAAGCAACCTAAATGTCCATTGACAAATGAATGGAAAAAGAAGATGGAATATTACTCAGTCATAAAAAGAGAATGCAATAATGCCATTTGCAGCAACATGGACAGACCTGGAGATTATCATGCTAACTGAATTAAGTTAGAAAGACAAAGACAAATACCATATTATATCACTTATGTATGGAGATTAAAACATGATATAAATGAACTTATTCACAAAAAATAAATGGACTCACAGACACAGAGAACAGACTTGAGGGAGGGATGATGAAGGAGTTTAGGATTAGCAAATGCAAGCTATTACATACAGAACAAGTAAACAACAAGACCCTGTCGTATCACACAGGGAACTACATTCAATATCCTATAATAAACCATTGTGAAAAAGAATATATATGTGTGTGTATATATATATGTTTCCATATTCATACACACACACACATAGCAGAAATTAACACATTGTAAATCAACTACATTTCAATAACTTTAAACTAAAAATAAAATTAGAAGAATGAAGGCAAAGAAAATATGGATTCCTGAAATCCCAGGCAGGCCTATGAAGGCAGAGCCTCTGAGGGTGAGGCAGGGCCAACCAAGCAGCACTCCAGGTTGTGCACTGCGCATCCTGCACAAAGCTATACGACTGTTGAAGGCTGTGGCTTGTGAATCTGCATTTCTAACAAATTGTTTGTGTGAATCATGGGTATCTCAGAACTGGAGAATCTCAAGTTGTTAGAATCTCTTGAAAAGAAGTCTGGGCATCTAGATTTCCAAAGCACGTCCTAGCCAGTTCTCCTACCAAAATATGAAGCCTTTTTTTCTAAACTAAAGATGCTATAGCTCTCTATAAGAAACCAGCTCTATGAGAGCTGAAGACAGTAGACACATTGAAGACAGGAAATTCTGGTATCATTGAGACAATCTATTCAGTAGCTATAAATTCACCTTTTAAAATATCCAATAACTTTTAAAATCCAATTTTCTATAGTTCTATGATATCACAGTTACTTTCATTCTTACTGTGGTCCTGTATCTCAGCATGTATGTTATTCCACCAACATCTTGAAGCATTTAGCAAAAGTTTTCTGGTTTCATATGAATGCTAACTATTTATAGTCTGATTTAGGAAAAAAAAAAGAAAGGTTTTCTTTATCTTATGCTAGATCCTTAGTTCCTTTAGGCAAAAAGACAAATTTAGTTCACTTTCAAATTAGCAAATTAACTCAGATTTTTAAAAACTATTCAAGTATCATGTTTTATATTTAACATAAAAAATAGCTCAATGTAAATGTCATGTCTGGCAATGATCTTATTCCTGGAATATTTTACTTGAAACAGAGTGGGAAGGAAGATTCTATGGCTGCCAAAATAGAATTAAACATGTGGAAACAAAGAAAAGAAACAAAAGCACAACTCACCCTTTCCAGACAACAGGGAAACATGCAAACTAAGTCAGTGCCTGTCCTTCAAGCTGACTATTGAAGTAGGGACATGTATGTTTATTTTATTTTATTTTTTTTGCTTCTTATTTTGTATTGGGGTATAGCTGATTAAAAAACAATGTTGTGATAGTTTCAGGTGAACACTGAAGGGACTCAGCCTTACATATCCATGTATCCATTCTCCCCCAAACTCCCCTCCCATCCAGGCTGTCACATAACATTAAGCAGAGTTGTGTGTGCTATACAGTAGGTCCTTGCTGGTTATCCATTTTAAATACAGCAGTGTGCACGTGTCCATCTGCAACTCCCTAACTATCCCTTATCCCCATCCTTACCCCCCTGACTCTGATAACCATAAGCTCATTATCCATGTGTGTTTCTGTTTTGTAAGTTCATTTGTTTCCTTCCTCTTTAGATTTCACATTTAAGGGATGTCATACAGTATTTCTCCTCTGACTCACTTCACTCAGTGTGACACACTCTAGGTCCATCCATGTCGCTGCAAATGGCATTATTTCATTATTTTTAATGGCCGAGTAATATTCCATTGTATACATGTACCACACTGAAGACTGGACATGTAGTCTTAACAGCTGTAAGAGCCCCTGGCTTAAATAAAGCAAAATAAAAACGATGCTATGCTGTGGCCCTGTAAGCCAAAACTCCAAGTCTGTCAGTCACTAAAGAAAAGAACAGAGACCTAGCAACTGATATTGATGAATTCAAAGACTGTGATTATCTTTGCGGACAGAACAACATTTCATTATCTCCATCGGACAGAACAACTGTTGAACGGAATGTCTAGAATTGAGAGGAAGAAAAGAGCTGTGGCAATTCTAAGGTCAAATTAGTTTAGAAAACCACTGAATGATACAGAGTTAAACAAATTGTTTTACTCTGGGACTTCTCAGAGCCCTTCTGGGCCTTATATCTTTCCAAGTAGCAGATAAAGCACACAACATTTTCTATATTTTGACACTTTTTACATGTCTTTTAGTTTCTTATTAGGCTAGCAGTCCCTGGGACACAGGAGAAAATACTGATAATGATGTCAAGCAGTTACATCAAATGTTCAGGCATATACCTGAACTGTGGGAGAAGAATCTAGATGCCACAGAAATGATGAACACATGCCCAGCAGCCAGCCCCAGTACATCAAGTCCCCGAGCCTTTCTCCAACGGCTGCTTCAGCTCTGAAAGAAAGATGATGCTTATTAGTAAAGTGCCTTGGGATGATTGGGCAGGAAACACTAAATAAGAGCCAATTATTGCCCTCATTACAGAGTAGATGATCTAATAAACCATCCCTATTACTTACAAAGTTCAGAGCCCTATTTTTTTCTTTAATTGCACTTCAATTTGACCTAAGAGATCTATGCTGAAAAGAACAAACAAAATACTCATAGGAAATACATCCAGAAACCATAATATAAGCTTTCTGATTGGACCCTTCTCTGCTTAAACATTTTCAATGGCTGCCAATTGCCTGCAGATAAAATCCAAATTTTTTAGCCTAGTGTACAACCTCCCCAGGTTGTTTCCAACTGGCTTTTTTATACCAACAACTCCACCTTTTGGGAGCCATAGCGTTTATGATTAATTAAGATCACGGGCTTTGGCAATGGGCAAACATGGTTAAAAGTGAAGGCTCCATTCCACCACATCTTCAGATTATCTCACTTCTCTAAGCCCTTGATTCTCAAAGTGTGGTCCATGGACCAGCAGCATCAGCATCATTTGCAGCTTATGAGGCAGAATCACAGGCCTCACTGCAGACCTTCTGAGTCAGAATCTGCATTTTAAGAATATCATCAGGTGATCCCTATACACACTAAAGTTTGAGAGGCACTACCCTAATTCTCAGCTCCCCCAGTGGCTCTGTGGTAAAGAAAATGCTTGCAACACGGGAGACTCAGGTTTGATCCCCGGGTG